>NW_009919582.1:99590-111287 GCF_000696875.1 Nestor notabilis
AATGTAGCGCCTGTAATGGGAAATGCAAGGACCATTTTCCAGATCTGCATCTGAACATAATCATTCCAGATGATCTTCAAGAGTCTATCAGCACAAGAATCACGGCTTATATTGCTTGTACCTGTACACTGGCCGACTGGAGAACTGCTTCCACACTGACTCGTAATCATCCTCATTTGCTGCACGGAAGAGGTGCAAAAGCTTGAGGACTTTTGCTGGTGCATCACTGGGAAGCTGTTCAGACGTGGTCTCTACTAGGTCTTGGAGGCTTTCCTCTATCTGCAGGAGGATTAAAATGCAGGAAGCTCATACAGATTGTTTCCCACATGCACAGATTCCAAGCTCCAACAAAGAGTCTGTCCAGTGGCTGAACTTTACCTGGCTTTCCACATTTTTTATTCTGAATAAGTGGACAGGAAGCTGAAGCAATTCACTGCCAAACTGGTACTGAAGTGACCCACGATCCTGGAATTCTTTTGGTGGGACCTCTGCTGTTTGCTTCTGCACATCAGTCAAAGCAAGTTTCTGCCTGGAATGGAGAAACCCAGGGAGATGCAGGGTATAAACGAAAAATAAACCAGTAATTCTGCCTCCCTGCATTGCAATGCAACTGCAATTTTATCAAAAGAGTTTTGTTATTGAGGGAAAAAGACAGCTACATTTGGACATGATATTCAGAACTGTACTCTGAGAAGGTCAGCACTTACACAGCAGGGCTCAAATCAGAGCTAGGTTTTGCCTTCCTGTGGGAATAACATGGCTTAAGAATTTAAGGATGAAGAGGGAGGTGAGAAGCTGTGGCCTGAAGATCATAGGAAATGTGTGTTGTGTCTTAAGGAGGGAATTAAGGATTATAGAAAAATAACTGATGGAAACTTTTATAGAAATCATCATTTAAATTAAATATTTTAAGAAGTTCATAAAAGCTTTTATGTCTCTGTGCCTCCTGGAAGCTTCAAAAAGAATTGAAAATTGTTAGATACAATAAGAAATGTTTCAATCTTTTTACTTGCACTATTACAATTCCTTCCCCATTTTGCTTGGCAAGCTGAATGTCCTGGGGACTGCAGAAGATAAAAGGTTCTCATGAAGTTTCAAATTGGATTTCCCAAACAAAAAGGGCCAGATAAATTCAGGATTAGTCTTTAAAAAAGTACTTAAGTTTTTGGAAACTTTTCAAGCAGCACAAAACCTTCATCGTTTGTTATTAAGAGTAACTGCAATGAGAGACTGTCTTTGTAAATATTTTCTATCTTCGCTACATTTTCAGCTAAAGGCATGCCTCCTATCCCACCAATTATGTTTAAAATAGGTCATTTAGGACACTATAATAAAGTTAGGCATTTGTACTGAATAACTGAAAACATTCCAAAAGCAATATTGCTGTACTACACAGTATCTCAAAATCTCAGTAGAAAATTGGTGTGTTTATTTTGGAATCTCTATGATGATCTTCTGTATCATTTCTATCCACTCCTTCCATATGGATTGCAGAGAACTGCTGCAGAAAATAGCATATAACTGCTTTGCAGACAAGCCACTGGAATTTGAATAGAAATCGCTACAGAATCAGCAGAGATATTTTTTTTCTCTCTTGAAATTTTACACAATATTATTGAAAGGGCATTTGGATGAGAAAGTGTAACATCAGGTACACTTAGACAGATTTAACTCCCTCTTCCAGAACATGATGAATCTATCATGTCTTCATTTTCATCATTTTGGGAAGATATATATCTGCCTAGAATAGATAGGAAAATGTTATACTTTGAAGAGAAGAGTAAATGAATACTAAGGATAGGATTAAAACAGCGAAACAATAGTAAAACCTCTTTTGACTTTGAAAGGTGCTGCAAAAGGCTTATATTGAACAGATCTGAAAAATCAGCTCCAAGTGTTTTAAGTCCTTGATTGTAGATTTTCTTTTTCTTTTCTTTTTTTTTTTTTTTTTTTCCCCCCCTCTAAACACAGAAAGTGCATTGTGGAAATAACTTCTGAAGACTTGGGTGACATCCACATCTTCTCAACTATCTTATATTTGGCCCTTTCTACTGGGTGATGCAAAAGATCCAGAGAAAACGGGAAAAGTAAAGGCACTACCCTTTCTGAAGGTTTAATACTTGAGGAAGAACAGTAAGGAAGATGGTCTATGCAGGCTTGAAGGAGAGTTTAAATCAGTAGAAGTCCATTGGCTCCAGACTAATACTTGCTCATAACAACCTGTAATTGGATAAGAGCACTACAACTGTATCTATCTTCACCCTGATTGCATGAGATAGTAAAGCCACTTTCACCTTTACTGCTTCTTTTTCTTTTTTTTGTTTTGTTTGTTTAGCCAAACTGAACATGTTTATCATATTAATGAAGTTAATCACTGATTTATTGACATGTACTTTCTGATGTTGCAGTTTCCAAAACTGTATATTATACCGATAGATTATTACAGAAGCAACAGAGCAATGCAAGAATACAGCAGTTGAAGAGTGGGGTTGAGATACATCTTCTGTACAGTAACCTTTATGCAAAAAGCCTCCCTCTTCAGCAGGGCACACTTGTCTACAGGGTCCATCACTAAAGCAGGTAACTAAAAACTTTTCCAATTGATATTGATGTAGATGAAAAGTTTTTCAAACATTGAAAATCTGGGGCCTTGAGATAAAAATGAGCAGGGGCATTATTTCTTAGAAAATCATATTCTCATTTTGCACCAAACTTGTTTAAGAAATATGCAAAATTTGCTGTGGAAAAGCAAATGCATTTTACATGCCTTGTGCCCAATCTTTTCACAATAAAACCCAATTTCCTATCAAGAAATAGTTTTGATGGGAGATTTGCAAGCAGCCTGCAGTGCTTAGGAAGTAGATCAGAATCCAAAGTCCTATCTAGGTTTCTTGTGACATAGTCTCCAGGGTCTCTTACTGCATTATTATTTTCCAGGGAATTCTCTTTCCGTAAGTGGCTGTCTTTCAAAGTATTTTACTGAAAATATATTAGTTCACAATTTTTCAGATGGAATTACATTTGTTTTGTCTTTTATGACATAAATCAAATATCCATGCAAAATAAAATTGTCAAACCCGCCAAGTTTACCTAACAAAATTTGGATAGAGATGTGCATGTTTCAGATTTACAACTAACAGTGAAAGTTGTTTTTATGAAATGTTTGGGATTTTATGTAATTAAATACTGGCAAACAATAAGCTGTGGAAGTAAAGAGTTTATTTCAGTTTTGGAGTTTGACCAGATTACTGAGATGTTGAATTATTTGGTGAATTACAGGCATATGTACAGTACCTTGCTTCCACTATAGCGTTTCCACCTGTTATCTCATTGAAGGGTGCAAACTGGTGGATTTCCTCAACATCAGCTTGTGTAATTACAGCTTCATTACGTGTATACTTGATTTTGTAATTATAAGTAGCAGTTGCCCGGGAATTCTTGTTTCTCTTTATAATATAAAAAAGCAAAGAAACAAAGAAAAGAGAGTCATTGAACTTCCAAATTCTGTGACTAGAAGATCTTATATCATCCACATCAACCCACTTACTTTCTAGGGCTTTTTTGTCATTGGCCATATGAGCGGTTTATGTGAATTCTGCATGCATACTTCCATGGGAGAGGTCAGGAATGGTGCCTGGCTCTCTTACTTTTACTGCTAAGAAGTGTTAGCTGGTTTTTCTTTTCCCCAAATATAAGTAATTGGTTATTCCCTTAAGAAGGAGATGTATTTTCTGAGGAGAGCAACAGTATAAGCCACACAATTTCTTATTTCAAAGGCAGAATTATATGAAGATGCAGCAGTACCTATCTTGAAGAGCAGAAACTGGACATCATGACTATCTTGTTTATTCAACGGAGTAGGTGAATTAACTCATGCTGATAATTAATGGTTTCCAAGCCAGCTAGTTTGAGCTAGTTGAAGTGTGCCTGCAGTACATGACAGACAGTTTGCAGCACAGACCTCTGCTGTTCTGTGATCTGATTTTCACACAGAAAGAAAATGTTGATAAGTAGATACAGCAGATCTGACTCTTCTCTCGTTATAAGTGTTACAAAGCAAGAGATAGCGTGGATGCCAAATGGCTCTCTGTATATGAATGTAAAATACATATACATAATACCACTCTAATTTACCTGCTGGCAGGTCTGGCATGGTTGAGTGTATGCTGAACCTGTGACCAGCTGAACTTTCTCTTCACAGCTGTTCAGGTCCTTGGATTTGGTCACATAGACTAGATTTGCCCTCTTGTTTTCCTGAATTGCGTACGTTGTGTTACAAATACCTCCAATCCCGGCCTGGTGAAAATGAGAATGTGATCAGAAATGATTGATGAAGCTTTGCACTTTCATGCAAAGCTTCATCTATTCCCCACATGAATATCCTAGTTAATTCTGTATTTTCAAAATTCCTAGTAAAAATGAATGCTTTTTTATTCATGGTATTGTCCAGAAGCAAAATTGGGATGATCATTACTTTCACCTCTTTTTCACATGTACAGGTTTCCAGTAAGCCAAATCAGTTTCACTGAGAGAACTAAAATTCTCAAGAGTTTCACTGAGACAAGATTTTGAGCCTCAGAAAGGTGAGAAACAGTTTCCAGTCAGAGCTGTCGATTATGAAATAAGATTTGAGGAATATTAATAAAAAGTGCCAAAATAATTTGATCATGCAGAATAAAATCTCAACAGCAAAGTATTTTAAAGTTAGAGATGACATTCTGCCCTTAAAATTTGCTTTTATAGGCAGTTTATAAATGTCTATGGAACACGTCTTGAAATACCAGAAGATCTGTCACAATATGAACAGCAAAAATTAAAAAGGATTTCAGGACAGTAGAGTTTTGATTGTGGGTTTTCTTTTCAGTTTTAGCTCAGATCTTCAATAATATTTCAAGCTTATATATTTATAAGAGCTCTTAAATCTCCTCAGTCAATGAGGAGATTTTTGAAGAGGAAAGTATTTGATTGCATTTTAGGAGGAAAGGTTATTTTCATTTTTTTTTATTGTTATTTATAGTGTAGCCACTCCAGAGAGCAGCTTTGGGCTATGTCAGAACAGCAAAATAGTCATGTGGTGGTTAGGAGGCAAGACATACCCACTTCATCTTTAGCTTAACAGTATTCCTAAAGACGCTGTGACTTTGGTAAGGGCTGGAAATAAGAATTGCCCAAGCTCTCTGAAAGAATGGTACTCTGTGAGTACAGGCGTGGGGCTCCTCTGCAGATTGTAGGGTGTGGTGGAGACAGCTGGACTTCAAACAGGAGTGTCCAGCCCACTGCGCTCAGTGGAATGAAGCAGCCTCCTGCCTAGCTGGACTTTCTAGCTGTGTGCAGTCCACGGCTAGTTCAGATATCCTTACCTTACACCCAGCAGGATGCAACATAGACTTTCCCAGGTAAAGCCCTTTAAACCCCACTGCAGTTCAGATTTTGGGACTAATAATGCTTATCTTCCTTTACAGAGTGACTTGAGATTGTCAAGCAAGGGTGCCAATGCTCATTAATCAGTTGCTGTCTGAGAAGAGCAAAGAAAACTTGGAAATTATTCTAGGAGGTGAAGTCACATATATTGCTTAGCAGCAAGAGTAGGACATATTGCTAACTGAATTAGAAAGAATGAAGATGTAAAATGAGATATGAGAAAATAGCATTGCAGAATATGCAACACCACCAGCAGGATTTTTATGTGCAACAAGCAGCATGAAAATATTAAATCATGTAGTTCTTTTCCCAGAAACAAATCTACTTACATAAAAATAAATTTAAAAAAAAAATTAAAGTTACCCTGGTCTGCATTTTCAATAAAAATAACATGAAAGTATAATAATTTCAAGTTTTTTGCTGATCTCTAAATCGAATGTAGTCTAATCAATGTAAATATGGTTTTGCAAAAACTAAACACATTGCAATTTCTGTGGTGAATAGTAATATCAGATGATTTACCTTGACTAAGATATTAAAACCTGAAAAACAGTGGAAGTTCCTAGAGCATCAACTGCAACTGTCAAAGCTATTGCAGTAATGTCATGGCATATATACTGTTCTCCTCCTAAAACAGGAGCTAGAGGAGATTAAAGTATGTATGATTGGTAAAAAAGTCAAATTACTGTTATTTTAGCTTTAATCTTGTGCTGCACATTTAAGCTTGTTTTAATACACTATTCAAATTTTATTTAGGCTTCAGCTTTCACAAGAGTTTACTTTCTCTAGAATCACAAGCCAGATTTTCCAAGGGTCTAATATTGTAAATGCATTTACTGAAATACTTTCATCATCCAGATTAAAAATCTGCTATTCCATGGTCCTTGTTCTGCAAGGACAGCTTAATCATGATTTCCCTAGCTTAGGTGTTTTTTGTTAGTGAAGTTTATGTCAAGAATGAATTCAGAAAATACGGTATAAGAATCTGAAGAGAAACTTACCACAATGGCTAAAACAAAAAGCTCACCTCCTGTAAGCTGTATGAATGCTGCATCTTCTTTAGACTTAACTCCAGCACATTCAGAATTCCTCTGTAGATGTTCAGAGCATCATCTGAGACAGAATCAGGAGCCATAAGGTTTCCAACATGGCCATTGTTATACTCGAACTTGATGGGAATCCTGAGTTCCCCAGTTAATACCTGGGTCAGTTTGAGCGACCGAGAGAATGAGCTTGTAGGCCAGACACCATTGTACTCTGCTGCTTCGATTGAGTGAATCTAGAACAAAGGGGGAAAATAATTCCTCTCTAATTTTTTCAAGTAGCTTTTTTTAATGCACGTAAGTGTCTAGAGCTTTACTCACATCAAAAATACACTATTAAATACCACAAAGCCTATTCAAAGGGAAAGCTTAAAAGTTATACTTTAACATAGCTAGTATTTATATACATATTTCCATATACAAAAAGAGAGTAATGCGAATGACTGTGATATTTCCACAGTCGCTGCACTCTGTTCTGTTTCATAGATAATCCATATTGCCACAGGTTGACTTGTATGAAGAAATGAGCCAGAGAAGAGGTACATGAAGCAGGTTGCTACCCAAAAGTGGTATGGAAGATCTACAGGAAATTGCAGGAGAAAGTTAATGTTGCATAAAGCATCATTAACTCCTGTTGTGAACTCTGTCGTCTTCCTCTCTGGGGTCACAGAGCACAGACAGCAGTCAGAAACTAATAACGGCATGGCTGCTGGGCCGGCCAGGTAGTCGTAATTAGTTAGAGCAGTGGAGAGCAGATTACAAAAATTGTTCTTCCTTACACGTTTTGCTGTGGAGCCAAAGGCTCAGGCACTGGCCCCAACCCCACTTTGTACTTCATACTCCAGCCTCAACCTAGTGCACATCCAAGCAAGTAGAAAGTTGTGCTAAACTATGCATAACTCAAATGATTTCTACCACATGGGAATGGGGCATGCTTAGCTTAGTTTCTCAAAGGACCCTTCCATTCTATGTGTTTTGACAATTTAAAGAGACTTTTCTCTGACACCTCAGGCTGGTGATGTGATGCGAGATGTGGATTAATTTCTCAAAAAGCCACACAGACTAAATCCTCATACAGCAAACCTCTGGAGACTGCACTTTCATATTTATTTTTGTTACTGTTGGTGGAGATCACTGCCAACCCCAGTAACTGAAGCTTATAGAGAAGGATGTTTCAGAGCAAATCCCTCATGCTGCCTCTCGGACATGCTTCTGGCATATTACATATGGGCAGGCTTGGGACTGCTCTGCAGGGTCAGGATGACATAGTTTTCCCCAGCCCTCAGGGCCCAGTCAGGACTTATGCTGTCTTCTAGGTTTTGAACACAGCTGGCAATTCTTACTTGCAGGTTTGCAATGAAAAAATTGTCAGCTGGAAACTGCCCAGGGAACACAGCTTTTTGCCTGGGCTGAATGCAAACTAGTAGGCTACAGATGAAAGATTAATTCCCCGAACCATCCCTCCAAACTAATTTAAATATAACAGCAGCAAAATAAACTTTTCCCAGAGCAGAAGGGAATAAATGTATCGTTACATTTACCTTAGAACTTGCCCCAAAATCTCTTTTTTTTTTTTCTCTTTTCTTTTCTTTTTCTTGCCTGAAATTATTTCTGTATTTATTTTTGAAATGTAAACTTTTTCCAAAAGTACTGGGGCAGGTGAAATGGCTTTGGAAGTTTTTAGGGAACAGGAGTCAAACGCTGGTGAAGACCTACCCGAGAGCTGTTTCAGTAGGAATGGGGGAGGATGTAGGGTAAGGACAAGATGGCATCTGCCTTCTGTCTGCTAGGGAAACCTTCTACTCACCAGTGTAGATGTGTGGCTCTTATTTATTTGTTGTTTTGAAAAACAATCCAGCCACTTGCAAAGGTCATGGAAAAGCAATGTTTCTCATCTATTTCTATTATAACTTGAACTTACAAAAATACTTAGTAACACAAGGCTAATCCAGGCAGGAAGGCTACAGCATTTACAAGCATTTATCAGTCACCAGTCTTTTTAATCTGCAGTTTTCAATTTACCAAATAAAAGCTTTTAAAAAGATCATTTTTCTTCTGCGTATACAGAAGACTAAGTGGAGTTCGTGTAGAGCAATTCAGGGATGCATTTCAATACACTCATTAGAAGCACGTATAGGCTTCTGTTAAAGCCAAGTGTTTTTCACATAATCAAACCTCTTAGTAATTACTCAGCATGCAGTAAAAATATACAATTGAGGATGACAAAGAATGTCATTTGGGACCCTGCAGAACAAGAAGCCACCAGATGACATTAATTATGCTAAATATTGAATCACATCCAGCTAGTGTCGCATGTTTTATTGCCTTTCATTTGCTGGTTATGAAATCAGTTGATTAAATAATCCTAGGTTGTACAGTTTGGAACAATTGGATTGATCCAGTAATAAATTATTGTGCATCTCAAATTACATTCCATTGTCTCCCTGACCACAAAGCAGAAGAAATCCTTCAAGCCCAAGGCTGGCTTGAGCTGAGAATTACCTGACAAAGTGCAAATAGAGTTTAGGGCACTGCATAAAAAATAATAGTGTTAGTTACATTCTGCCTGAGTAAGCACAACACACGATGAAACTTAATTACTTCCCAAAATCTTAAAAAAGAAGTCAAGTATGAAGAAAATTTTACCTTTCAAATTGAATACGTTTTCTTACCCTAATAAGACAAAGTTTTGGGCCAATACCACTAATTTCCACTTTACTTTTTATTCTTATTCCAGCTCTTGCAAGTCCTTTCTCTGGAAGTCCACTGAGAAGTACGCTTTCATAATTAAATGAATAAACCTTGTTTTCACTGAAATCGGGTTCTGCAAAGAAATGGTTCCCATAAAACATTGTAAGGACTGTACAAAACATATTAAAGTACCTGCATTAGCATGTGTGGAACAAAAAAGATGAATTTGTTCATTTTTGTATTGCACCTGAACAAAATTAGCTGTTGTAAAATTATATTAAACATTGATATACTTTTCAGATTCTATTTTGACTTTTACTCATTATAATTATATTAGCTGATAGGAAAATTACTTACGGTAATTAAGATGCTGGCTCCCTGAAAGAGAAGTTAAAAAAAAAAAAAAAAGAAAGAGTAATGAAATGACAAAGCAAAAAGGCCCAACCCCAAAATGTTAATGTATTTTAGTATGAAAAGCTATATCTCATCTTGTACGTATAGTGTAATTCTTTCTAATTAACTTTACTTCTAGTTCAGCACATAGCAAAATGCCTTTTTTCCCTAAACAACAAACATTTGTCATAAAATAATTTTTCTATAAAATGTTAAAGTCCGTGTTTGTAAGTGAACTATGTTTAGATTCTGAAACGTTTTCCTCAATATATTATTTTAAATTCATCAAAGCAGAATAGTTACTTACCCACCACGGTTAAAATCAGGGCTAATATCAAGCCCCTCATGATGGAGATAAAGTAAAGGTGAACATGCTGGGTTCTCTTTTATAAAGGCATGGGTTATCACATGTTTCTCTTGAAATGTTAGTTTGATAAATAAGTGTATTTTAGAACGCTTATTGATCAATCAAAAATAAACATCTCTGAGGTCATGAATGCTGACAACTTCAAATCACCTCATGTTTTCAACTAACTTTCTACGTAAAATAGAGATTTCCTTTTAAAAATATCATTTGCCATTTTTTCCCCATTTCTTCACATTGTAGTTATAAAATTTTAAGATAAATAAAAATAGTTCCTCAATCATACCTAAATAATTTATCTTTCTTCAATCACATCTTCAATCTCCTGATAATTTGCTCTTGATAAGGGTCACAGCTTTGGAGACATACACCTTGCTCTGTCATATTGAAACTCTACTTTTAGAGGAGAATTTGTGTTTGATTTCATAGATTTAGGATTGAGAAACCTTAGTGCTCATAGACATGCAATGAGAAAATGTCTTGCCTTGGTAACTGCCACAGTGTCTTTGCAAGCGTGTCTTGTTACTCACACCTTGGAAGACTAACCTTGTCAGTATGACCTTCACATTAGCTTCTGGCTAATTGTGAAAGTTTATACTGTGAAAACAATTTCTTTGTTTATGAGAAGAATCTAATAAAAACGAGTTACATTTCCAGAAGGACCTCTGTCAGTTGGGAGTGCCAGGTTCTTCTCAGTGGGTTCTCAAAAGGCTTTGGCTGCTGCCACTCTTGGGAAAATATACCTAGGATTTCCTACTTACAGTAATGACATTTAGACTAGTCCTTAGCAAAACTAAGTTAGAAGGGATTTTACACCCTAATGTCGGGTTTGCAAGTTTTTTTAATATTTTGCAAGTGTTTAACATTTACTTGGAGTTTAATCTTGTCTTTTGGTCAAATGGTACATTAAATATCACTTAAAAAAATCCACCTGGGCACAAGGGTTACTGAGGGGGCAGGAAGGAGAGCTCAGGAATGTATATCTTGTATTTGCTTGGGGCTGTGAAAGGTACAATATACTTGCAATTAATACACATAGTCAGGCAGCTAGACTTTATCCTCCAGGAGGAGAACAAGGTTTTCTTGGCTGTTGTTATTCATCAGGGAGGAGAAAGATGAAACCTGAGCACAGGTCCTGAGGTCTCCACTATCAGGCCTGAGAATATATTTACTGCAGGATTCATCAAGCAGTCCCTTTACACGATTACTTCATTCACTTGGAGTGATGCCACCTGACAGAGGAATAATGAAGTTTATTATTGTTGTGCCAGTGCACCTGAGCTGAAAGTCAGGGAAGCAGCCATGTGGCCCCTCTGCTCTGCTGCTGCTCCCCACAGCTGCCTGGGCTGGAGAAACAGGGAAAGCCAGAAGGCAAATGAGGGCTGTCTTGTTTGGATATTTTGCTACCGATACCTCCTGAAATCTGGAGAATTTTAACATCACAGCTATTTTCATAAATATGGAATTGGATGAGGAGTCAGACCTTCCTTGAAATTAAATGCGTGCCTAGTAAAGTATTTAGAAATATATGATAGACATATGAACCATTAGAAGAGATTAATAATTGGGTTGTGGGTTTAGTGTGTGTTCAGATGGTGAAAAATTAAGCGCACATGGAATTTCCCTGATGTTTTCTTCAAGGGTGTTAACTTGTGTGAGATACGACAAGATGCGCCAAGTTTGTGGGCCCCATGAAATTCAGTGGCATGCCTTTTCTGGCATGTATGCACTGTCAAATGTAGTCAGAAATCCCTTATAGTCAGTTTTTTTTTGCAGCAGGGATGG
>NW_009919582.1:111318-148589 GCF_000696875.1 Nestor notabilis
CACAGCAGCAGTGTAATACTGTTAGTGGTAACACGCAAAATATTCCTGCTTCAGTCATCCTGCTTTTATGACACTGCTCATCAGTGCCACAGCTTGACCTCTGCAGTGATATTGTGTTATTGTGTTCAACTAGCCACACCTCCACAGGACAGAATGTATTAGAAAATACATATATTATATGCAGAACTGTATAAGCAAAACTATTCATTTAAGCATTGTTATTAACAGCATATGGAAATAAGGTCTAAGGGACGTATTAAAATGGAGCTGTAACATTTTTCAAGTTTAATAAAAGGCTTTATAATTAAGGCATAATATAAATAGATTTGTTCTAACTGGGTAATGAAAATACTGCATTTCTTTTTTTAATAGGGAACACCAAGTCTAAGCTCACAATCAGCATGCAGATACCTGATTGCTAGACAGTTAGCTAAAATAATTAAGATTGTGTACAATGCTGTGTTTTCTTCATCTGCAGCGTGTTTGTCTTTTCTCTTTTTAATAGCTCCTGTCTACCCAGAATTGTGTTCTTGGGGGTGAGGAAAAAGTGATCTCAGAATTGTTGGACCCATTATTACTTTAAAGGGACAACATAATAAATTCAGTAAGTGGAGTGGAGACACAGCTAGAATTTGAGGGTCACAGCACTGGTCTCTAATCCCTTTTCAAAGCAGACATGTCTTCCCAGCAAGCTCTGAGGGAATAAACATGCAATCTATCACTTTAAGGAAATGGATAAAAGGAGGAAAGGTGAGAGCCACACTTTTTAAAGCCAGTACCATTTTTCTTAAACATTCAACATGTCATGTTAGTGAGCAAGAAAATACATGAAAAGTAAATAAAGCGATTAAACAGGCCCTCCACAAACAACTTCCAAGTGCCTAATTTGGTTGTAAAGGAAGGAACTTTAATGTGGGCATGGGCTTTATACGCACTCTGTATCTTTTCTTTTTTTTCTTTTCTTAGCCATAAACAATTTTCAAAAAGCAATAGGAAATATCTTGGGATTTATTATTTTTTTTAAGGCAAAAAATATATGGTGTTGAGTGTTACAGAGAACATGATGGCTGTGTAAGGAGTGCAATAAGTTGAGGTAGACTGCTTTGAATATACAGGGCACTTGCACCATAAATGAAACATGAATACAGCCTAATTAACCTGATTAGAGCTATTGCTTCTACACTGCAATTGTCTTTACATAACACATTCTGCTTGAGTAACAGGGTCTTATTATCTCCTGTTGTACTGCTGCTGATAGCACTGCACTCTCCTTGTTCCGTATTCACATTGCTGAATTATGGTGTGGTGATGCCATTTCCATCCTGCTAATATATAGCTTAACGACAGAGCAGGGATTAGCAAAACAGCTCCCAAGCAACCATAGCAGGTTAAAATAGATATAATCAGTTGGCTAAGCTAAGTGATTTTTAGCCTTCAGTTTTCCTTATTTCTAAAGATGAAGAAACCTTACTTTAAAAATATATTAAAAAAATTCACACCTATTTCATACTTAACATTTACTCCTTGAATTTCTTCCTCAAAATATTCAGCATTTGTTATTGTAGCATAGCCTCCAAGAGAATGTTTGTTATTTTCTCTAGAGACTCTGGACATTGTCTAATGAATAAGAATGTGTTCTGGGTTGGGCTAAATTGCCATATGCTGATTCTAGTACATTCACAAAGGGATTTTGTTACATTAGTTTGCTTTAAAAGGGAGGTTTTGTTTTTTTTACTTCCATTCCTTTTACTAGAAAGAAACCAACAGGACCAATTCCCTCCTGTTATCCCAGTTTGATGCTGGCACACTATTTATGGAGTGATAACTGTGGGAACTGGTCACAAGGTTTGCAAAATGAAAGAGGTAGAAATGTTATTTTTATTTTTTCTAGCTTTTGGTGTATGAATGGTTTGAAAGATGCTGTTGGTCTAGATTTATAGTATAGCTGAGAATTTTGTTTTGGTAAATTTTAGTTAATATATGTCACCAAGCCAAAGCCACCTCTTTGTGCATTTGGATGAAGTAGTCGGTGGGACTATTCCTGATACCTAGCATGGATTTGCCTGTCATTTCCAGAGAAAAGAACGAAACTGAAAAAAAGAATAGCGTGGAATCAAACTCTGACATTCTCAATCTGAAAACAGATTGTTTTGGTACACCTTAGCTATCCTAAATGCCCAAGGGGGTTTATTTTCATTCAAATAGGGAAAACACATTCTGAAGCCTAACAGTCCACTATTGTCACTGTCATCGTTGGCTTGTCAGCCAGCATACCGATTAAGCACTTCAGAATTTCCCCCCTTCCTCCCCCCTCAGTATATACTATTTCCCAAGTCATTCAATAGGGTTAAATGTTAGACAACTTGCCATCTGAGATCTGAGCCATGTCATATTTGAGAACTGGTGTTTGCTATGTAATTCTATTGCACTAAAGATAACTTCTCCAAGTTTATCTTAACCCTAACTTAGACTTCATGGTCACAGAGTGATTAGCTGCTGTGGCATTCGTGCTAACAGGAAATCAGGAGGCCCGGAAATTTAGCCTTGTCATGCCTCCACCTCAGTCACTTTGAGGATGAAATGGTGACTGCACATATAGGACAATGGAGAGCTCTGTGAGCTGCATTAGAAGTTCTCCTGCAAACTGAGGTACTGCTTGTAATTGCATGCTTGGTTAGAGCTATCACAGCAAGTAACGTATCCAGGTGAAAAATTGCTTGTGTAATCTTAATTCCAATGTACTCTGACTGTATAAAATGTGAGCACTGTTGCAGGGAGGTGAGGAGATTCCAGGCCATCCCACATGCCTTAGGGTGGATGGCAGGAAAAGGGAGCATACCAGGTTTAGCAGACTCACCATCTACAACTCCTTTTGCAGGAGTCATTGTGAGCACATAAGAAAGTTGTCATGTGTCTTCAGAAAAAGACACATGATACTCTGTAATCCCGCATGAGGGTACTTTTCTGTTCTTAGAAGAACAGGGCCTGAGTCATTGGTGGAAGAATCTTAGAAACAAGAAAATTCTCAGGTCTTCCTTTTTAATTTACACCAGACCAAGTGTAATGGGCAAAATTTGAGACTCTCCTAAGAAAGGAATTGTGATTGTTCTGGGGTTTTTTTGTTTGTTTTTTTTTTTTTTTTAAGGTGTGGAGTAGTGTATATATATACACATATATAATGAATTCTCAAAATCATTACTTATTTTGGCATTCCACCCAAAATATGCAATATTCTTTCTTTACAAATGGAGGAGAAAGCACTGACTTTTTTCCCCAGAAGCCTATATCCTCAGGTATAATGATGATTATTTTTCTGTTTCATAGACCTTCACGTTAGTGACTTATTCCTTTATACCACAGAACCACTGCAAGTACATGATGGATCTGTATCATCACTTTCTAGTGTCAGAGTGTCAGATAAGTTTACGGTATCAGGAGCAAGCTCAGTATGAACTTACTCTCGACACAGAATATATGAGGTTTGTGATACCTTAGTTTCACAGCACTGGGTCACAGTGACATTAGGTCATGGGTCAGATAAGATAAGCAGTGTATTATTCCTAAGGAAGGACCAGATAATACTCTGCCAGTTCAAATAACAAGCATTGACTTTACCCTCAAAAAAAAAAAAGCAGCAAAATCACCTACCAGTATTTAATCAATGACTACAACTTCTAACGATTAAAAGGTATAATCATATAAAAATAAGAAAACAATTTTGTTTTTAAGTTACTGTGAAAGTCAGTTCAATAATAAATTGAGCACCATATGTTTCATTACTTGGAAAGAAAGTTGCTACATGATTACAGCCACTACAGCATGTATTAATCACCATCCCATTTTCTGTATAAGACAATTACCGTTTAAAATATTAAATGGAGCACTGATGTTCATATCTGCTTATGAAGGACTACAGTGCTATGATTCCATGCTGCCCATAAATATTAGAGGACAAACTAACTCTTGAACACACCTTTGGTTAAGACTATGAAGAATTAATTTCTTCCCCCTAATATGGAGACTAAAGGCTGAACAAATCTGTGTATCCAGGAGATGCGAGATCTGGATGCAGGTCCAGGCCTGCAATTTTCAGGTGACCGGTGTCTTACACAACTTCATTTTCTCCCATCTTGCAGAAAATTTCTTACCAATTTAACCGGAACAATTCTAACAGTCTTACAATAGAGATTGTCTTTTGCTGCAGGAAGAATTTTACATGGCCAGGACACTACAATGGCATTCTCCAGCATGGTATGTGCAGCCTTAATGTTTAGCTGCTCAAATTCTATTTTAAAGGCTTTTTAGTATTAATATAGGCAAAAGTTAAATGCAGGCTCTGGCTCACTACACTCACTACCTAGCATTGAAGCTAATGGTATCTGTTCACGGAGTTTAACTGGAGCTATATCTAGCATATACTGACAATAATTTGCTCTTTGAGTAATCACTGTAACTTCAAGTGCAAACACTCAAGGAATAAAATAGTTCTCAATATGAATAGGACTTGAAAATCTACTCTATCATAGGTAACTCTCAGAACATTTTAAAAAGTTCTTTAAGACTTTATTTCAGAAACCATCCAGTTTCTTAATGTTCATATTTTTTTTTATTGTCATATCTAAATTAATTTCCTTTCACTCATCTCTGGACAAAACACTAGGAAGATTGTTATTTTCTTGGCTTTCAAAGGCAAATGACTGGGAAAGCAACTTCTGAAACTAATCTTCAAGGAATTTCTGCACTGGTCAACAACAACATTGTTGACCGGTGCTGTCAGAACTGAAACTGGACAGAATTATCCTTTCTTTTTTTTAATTCTTTGGGGAAGGCAAGGGAATGAAACCGGAAAGACTTCATGAACATTTTCTACAGTTTTGTCTTATCGGCTTTCCTTTCTTCTCTGACAATTTAGGTGTGATTCATTCACAGGCAGAATTTCTTCTGGGATAAACTGATGTATCTCAGTCAAATTACATTGGATTGGGTCAGTTTAACCCAGCTCTGTATCTAACCCAATATTTCAAATTTGTTAACATAGGAAGATATTGGTTGATATTACCTTCCTATTTTTCTAGAGGCTTTCCAACAACAACTGGATTCCTCTGAAGTAATCATTAGTGCATAAACCCTGTAATTGAGTACTTTGGCTGCAAAATACAAAGAAGCGTAAGTATTATCTAGTACATAATTCAAATGTTCCTATTAATTTTCCCAGAATTTCTGGACACTGTTACACTTAAAATGAAGAGTTGAAGAAGTAAAAGTAAATGGAAATTTGGCATACTCTTTATTTAAACATTGATTTAAGGCCTTCCCTACAGATAATAAAACTATTTGGATTCATACACCTGTGAGTTTTCTGAAGTGAATGTTAACTTTACCACTCTAACACAGAATTCTGTATTTGTGCACTTGTAATTACATGCAGAATATAACCCTATACAGTATAATAAACATACGAATTTAAACATATGTATTTATTTTAACTCCTAACTAGTTATACAAACATTCTATACAACTTGCACTTTTGGTCTGGCCACCACAGGCCATTTTTCAGCTCAGATGCCTGTGGCTGCCATCTCACACAGAGTTACAGTAAAACTGCCTATTAACACAGCCAAGACTTTTAACATGAGATTTTTTGTGTTTATAAAGCTTGAATCTGTTTCTCAGTGTAACTATTGCTCAAAAACATTAAAGATTTTTAAAAATCTGTCCATGTTTAGGGTCTCCAGGCAGCTTCTGGGATATATGTAACAGCAGTATGCTCGAGCCACTGTTCTAATAGATGATGGCAATGCCATTGTTGAACTTAGAGTCAAAAGACACTATCGTTTTTAGGTAGAAGTGTTGATACTAAATAATTCAGCGCCTTTCTGGAAGGTAGCAGCCCCATAACCTTTCAGTTCTCCTCACCAACCAATCTACAAAGAAATGTTGCTAGGAGAAGCTATGGAGGAGTGTAGGAACAGCTCATCTTCCAGGCACAAAAGTAACTGCTAGTAACAACAAAGGGAAATTAAAATATGAGACACACAGCTGTAAAAGAAAATATGCTGTACATGAAAGCACATCCTCAGCTCCATCCGTAAATTTCCATTCACCCAACACATTGAGAAATGTATAGAAAAAGATAAAAGGGAGTGACAGCAGTGAATGTACCAAGACTTAGGCAATGCCTGAAGAGAGGGTAACAAATGCTCTGTCTTAATGAAGCATGGAAAAGAAACCGATCTCACAGTACAGTTTGAAAAGCCAGGCCAGTCACCTGGGAAACAAGAAAAAGGAAAACCAAACAAATAGGCTACCAGCTCAAGCCTCACAAAGCATTCACAAAATAAAACTACCATAGACTTGTAAGTTAGTGGTTAATAGGCCCTAATATTATAGAACTGTCTACACTACACATGGAACCATAGGTATGTGAGCCAACCCTAACACTGAAGAAGACAGATTATTACTGAAGCAGCAGGTTCAAAGCATATTGAAATGAAGACCATCAAAGGTATTTCAAGGAATATTAACAATGGCCTTGAAACAGCCTGCCTTTTCATCCTGAAGTTACAGCAAATGGGAGTTTGTTGTCATTCAATGGGCAAATTGCCTCTTACTTTTAGGAAGGATGAGACCTGTGAACAGATATTCAAAATGCCCCTGGACTGAGCCAATGGACCTCTGGCTGTGAGAAATAAGGTGCCAAGGACAACAACCAAAGGCAAAACAAGGGAGTGTGTTTCTTCAGAAACAGTGGAAAGAACAGTCACTGAAGTGGGCTCGACATGCCTGCAATGAATGTTGGTACAACGCATGAGGAGAAGGCTTTCAGCAAATATACGAATGGCAGGTTCAGGGAAGCAGCTGTTTTTTTCACAGGGGTATTCCCCAATGCTGAGAGAAGAAGCCAACAACAGCTTCAGACTGATCTGGAGAGAAGGAAGGGATGCTGGACTTCCCAGGGAGAGAGCCATTCAATTTCTTGTCAGAGCACTTGGCCCTCACTGTCACTCATTTTGCTCTGGAAGCTTATAATATCTTTGACCTAAACCAGGTGTTCTTGTCCCACTAATGATACTTAATTGGAAACCTATTGTTTTTACGGAGACACTGTTAGGTCTCCTCAATCGACAGATTGAAATAACATGAGGGAAAAAAGGGATTTAAACTGAAACACACAGGTGATATTTTGTACATTTTATTACCTTAGCATTAAGAAGTTTATTTTTGGCTCTCTGTCTCAGGGAAAAATTATTCAGATTTGTCCTTGTAAACAAAAGAAGATAGAGAAGTTTAAACAGCTTAAATAAAAATGCACCAAAACAGTATTCTGGAAACAGATGAGAATTATTTGAAGCTACATAATAAATTAAAAAAAAGTTATATATAGAAAATCTTACTTTTCAATTTTGAAGCTTATTTAAAATTCTTCAGATGAGAAGGCTGAAAACAGGTGTCTACTTCAGTCTCCCATCTGAAGCCAGGAGCAAGAGTACAATGTAGAAAAAAAAACCCCAAAATAAACTCTTTTTTTCTCTTTGATCCCTTCCTATATCCTTCAGAACAATATAAAAAGAGCTTCAGGTATTTTCTTTTTCTTAGTCTTGCACTTCTGGAAGACCCTGAATTTCATATATCCTGTTTTCCCCAGCTGGCTTTTCTTTCTTATCTGGAAAAGTTATTCTAACATCTCTCACCATTTTCAGCTTGGCTTTTGCTCTGTGGCACTGTAGACACAGTGACTCTGTCCCAGACTCAAAGCTGAATGAGAACACAGTACAACAATGTGATCAGATGGCTCCTTGATCTAAACAGCCCAAGCTGCAGGTCTCTAAACCCCTCACTACATTGCTGCATGGGAACTTAAACTGCACTAACTATGAAGCAGACCAAATAACACTGGAGAGAGATGAGTCGTCCTCTTAGCTGTTCAGAAAATGGAAGGGGAGCTCCATCTAAACCATCCTAAAGGTGCTGCTGTCTCTTCCTGTGGTGCTTTGTGGCAGCAAGTTAAGCACTGACATTGCCCCATCCCTTCCCTCCTTTGTGCGCTCAAAGATGTGGGGTGCACTGTCTTCATAAAAATACTCACAAAACTGGTCTTGTGTTTACTGTATCTGTTGCTAATAAACAAATAAGAAAAAAACAAAGGAAAACAAAACCAACCAAAAAAAACCCTAAACCCCAATAACACCACAAAACCCTAACAAAATCATCTCAAAAGACCAAAGCAGAGTTATTTGTATAAAATGTTTTGTCCTCCCCATGCGTATGCTATGCTGATTACCTTCTATGTTAATGCCTGCCATAGGGATGCTAAAAGGAAAAATGCCCAGCTTCACCTCAGCATTACAGCACAAGGAATGAAGAGAAAGGGAGAAACAGCAAACATGTAAGAAGATAGTCCAAGGACCTGATTCACTTGCAGCAACTTATTTTGATGGCAGTAATTCATATGCTGTGGTGGGAGGAAGGTGCTCCAAGCAGGATCTAAAGGGACAGAAAAGAATGCTGACTTCTGAGCTCCACTCGTACAAATAAATGTTACTGTTTGCTTGTAAAGTACAAAAGAGAACAACACTTGAGGTGTATGTGCTTAAAGGAGGTTAGTGGGATACCATTTCTCTCCACATTTCTGTTTCAGATTCTGCTTCAATAGGTAAGAACTCTGCAACAACAATTTACCTTAACCTCATTAGCAACCTGTGACAACTGCTTCTTTCTAGCTTTGCTTCCCCCAGATTCTCATGATGAAGAAAGACCCAGTTCACAGTTTTCTCTTCCCCGATTTTATTCAGGTTTTTTATTTTATTTTTTTTTTTTAATGAAAGCCTGCAATACGTAATGAACGATTGCTGCCAGGAGCACACTGCAATGTGTCTATGTGGCGATTATGTGAGAGGTTCATAGTCTTTCACGTTCCACAGCATAGAAGTGAGCCTTTGGGGCACCTCAAAAAGTTTTAAAACACTTGATTTCATTCAGGGAAGAATCAAAGAATTTCACTAGAAGAAATTGTCTTTACACACATAAAAAATGAAGGTTTCTAAAGAGATCTTTTAGTTAGATGACAGAAAACCTGCATTTTTTAATACTGCAGGGGTTCTTTCAATAAGTCACTGAAAAGTTCCATTTGACAAGTTAAACCTTGAATTTTTTTTCATACTTATTATAGCCAAGGAGGTGCTAACCTAATACAATGGGCAAAGGAGTGTTACAACAGTACAATAGACCAGACAGAGTTAGTACAATACTGGGCAATAAGGGATCTCACTATAATGAGTGAGAGAAGCAGTGTCTGCAACATAAGAAGCATGCTTCAGAGAAAAGAAATGTGTTTGGTTTGCTACTGGTCATTTTATAGCTGCAATTTTAACCCAATGCAATGACCTCAAGATGTTTAAGAGTCTTCTTTAGAAAGTAGAATGATCATTTCAAAGGTTCACAGGCCAAAAGAAACCATTATGGTAGCTAAACTAAGGGCCTTAGTAACACAGGCTATAGATTTTTGCACAATGTTGCCTCTATCTAACCTGATAATTTGGAGTTACATCAGTGGTGTTAGGTTGGGGCTTAGTCTGACACTCTATATGGCTCACATTGATGTGCTGTGAGGACTATGGAAGTATTTAGAAGATGAGATGAGAGAGCTGCTCCTGGCTTCCATTTAATTATATTAGGCAAAACATTTCATAAATTAAGTGTGAAATAATCTCTTTTTCTGTACTTTTTTGGTATCTGTTTCCACAGTCTTTGATGTATTCTTGGTCCTCAAGTAACTTTCTTGCATTTATACTCACTTCTCAGCTCATGCTCAAATTTCAAGGTGCACTGGCTCTGGCTCCAAGATAGTCCTATAGAAAGCATGAAGGGTGTTTTGCTAGAAGAGCACTCCCATCCACCATATCATTCTTAATGCACATCATGGGCAAAGGATGCTCGGAAGAAATCCATACGATATGCTATATGTCAATCTCTACAGGTATTCAGCAAACTACAGTCTGCAAATTTATGTGACCTACTTTTTCAGATTTGTTTAGCACCTAATAGCATGCTTGCTGCCAATCAAATGGCAACTGCAAATATAATGTATGCCGTTGATCTGTGAAGAATAGAATGATCTGTGGGTAACTTGAATAAAACTTGGGTGAGTTGTAGGAGAAAATGACATGGGTATGAGATCAAATTTGCAGCACAGCTGTATGAATGCTTGGCTGGGGAAAAAGTGCTGCTCATTCACTTCATAAGTGGCCAGAATGAAATATGTGGGATAGAATGGTGACATTAAGCATAATTGTAATACACAGAGATACAATTTGGATCACTTAGATATGCATGTGACAGGCATCTGAAAGTCCAAGTAGCACCTTTCCTGATTACCAAGAAGGTCAAGTACAAAGCTTCTTACAAAACAGTGACATGCGTGAAAATACCTGTCAGTAGTCATAATGTATGATGCACTAACTTTTCTGATGTAGCTATGAAAAGGAGGCAAGCAAAGTATGCTGGAATTACTTGGTGTTGTACAGCTGAAGGAAGAGTGCACTTACTTCTGGACCTGATTTGTTAAACATTTTTAATAGTTTAGTACCGAGGAAAAAGGGCATTCTTACCTAGCACCAAAACGCCATAGTGGTGTATAAGCTTGAGTTCAAACATGACAAAACACAGCTAACTTACAAACATCACTAGAATGAAACAACCCTTTTGGCTTCAGTAAGACCCAATTTACAGGTACTAAGAAAAAAGACTGTGAAATATTTCTGAGTTCCAATTGTTAAATAGCCTGCAGGAGTCAGAAAACTTGGGTATGTATGTGGTTGAGGCAGTGGATACAGCCTGAGAAGAACTGCTTTCAATTTATGGTTCCATGTTGCTCTTGGAGCAAATCACGCTTAATACAAAATGTGGATAGTATGTCATGCCTGTTGGACTATAAAAGTTTTAAGGCAGGGAAAATCTCTCACTAGGTGAAGACTCGGCATCTACCTCAAAGAAATATCTATCTTGACTGAGAGGCTGAGGTAACCCTATATTAGAAATACTGATCAATAACAAAAACAAATATTGCTGTCTCTTCCCAGCCTCCCCTGGTTGCTGGAGCTCATCTCAGATTTTCTTCTGCACTTAGCTTTGTTGTGATGCTGGGGGCAGACAGCTCTTGTTTGCTGAAGATCAGGAAGGCTGGCAAAAAATAAAATTAATCATGGAGGTGAGGGAAAACAGGATGAAGGAGTAACTGATGGAAGAAAATGAGGTGGTGAAGGTAGTCTGGTCAGCAGATGGTGAAGAGCAGTTGCTCCTGCAGACAACTGTTAAGACCAAGGAAGAAGATATTTGGACAAGTGATGGCTGAACTAACTCTAAGACAGGGTGCTGGCAAAATAAAGGCAAAGGCTCATGTGAATTACACATGCTGTGTGAAAGGCATCTCCTTGTCCATATATTTACAAGCCAGTAACAAAGGCTTTCTAGGTTTTTTTTGCTTTGTGTCACTAAGGATCAGTGCTTATCCTAAGTGATTTCTACCTTGGAGTCTGGCACTAGCTAGAACTGGAAGTTTTTATGGAATTAGAAAATGTTTTCACCTCAAAAATATACCAAATATGGGAGTAATGATTGAGGGGAAAAAACCTGATTATATACTCCAGTATCCACAGTTCAGAAAGCAGGTTCAAAGCATAAGAAACAGCAAGAATAAGAGCTCTAAATATTTTTTCTTTTTTTCTAGCCAGCACTCAGTGCAAAAATTAACCCTTGTTCTGAATTCTCTTCTTGCTCCTGTGTTTGGTGCTTTATGTAGTCCTCACCATCCTACTTCTATCATCCTTTCTTTTCACAAATCCCTGCATCAGCAATACTGCTGGGTCTTGCTTTAGGACAGAACTGGGCACATGGGATGAGGGCTAATAGTTTCAATAGATGTATATGCTTGTTGTTCAGAATGGAAAGGACATAGGTTAGAAAATGAACTGCCCCTCTCTATCAGCTTTCTACTCTTCCTTCTCTAAGGGGCATTTGGAGTGTAATGTGGTGGGAAGACATGTTACAGATGGATAAAGCCTGGTGAGAAGTTGGCTTTATCTGCCTCAAAGTAGACACAGAGATAGAAAGGACAGCAGTTTCTGGACATTAGGAGGAAGGTTTGTTTGGCAGGAGTTTTGAAACTCAGTCACATATTTTTTGTTGAACAGCTTACAAGATAGTGTATTATAAGATTGAGTGAGTGTTTATGATCTGTGTTGGAAAAGGACTATAGGAAGAAAGTTGCTGGTGAAAGTTGTTTCAGCTTGTCTGAAAAGGCTGGCAAGGATGAAGGAGGCACTATTTAGCTTGGCCCTTAACCCTGGAGAACTGGACACTGACCACCCTATATCTGCTCAATGGCTCCTCCTGGGGCAGAACAATAATCACTACCATTTCACTAGGGGAATTCAGCACACAGTAATTACTTCACTCCTGTGCTTTCAGAGGAGGACAGCAACTTCCTTTAGTTTATACAGGCGTATGCATTTATTGCTAAGGGAATCCAGCTTGCCATTAAGTGCCTCTCAACTCAAATAGCTCCGATTGTTCTGTCTTAAAGATGTGAGACGTGCTTTTTTTGTGAAAGCATGCAGAAGACTTATACTACTAAAGACAACTTTTCTTGCTTCTTATCCTTTAAAGGCTTTGCAAAATGTTCCTATTTAATAACAGTTATCTTTATGTAGTAGCTGAATCTTTTCATAAGCTAATAGTTGTAAAGCACTGCCTACTTTGCTTAATGATACTATTTTCCCAATATAAAACAGGGCTAATGGGTGTCAAATGTGAAAGCAATATTCCTGCAATTTATCACTTAAGCCTTCTTTCACTCTTTTGGGGTGAATTGTTGTATTTCTAAAGGGAAATTGATTGCCTTGAGTGAATTCTTTTATTCCTCTACATTAACAATTCATGAATGAAGCCAATAGCTGCAACACAATCTTCAGTTCCTTGTCCCACCAATAACCTCAGCTGTATCCTGGAGGGTAAACTCACACTGCATCAATCAACGGTCTTCGTGGTCTGTAGCATAGCCATGTGAACTGTGGCTTACACTATGTTCTCGTTTGCTCCCTTGACTTCTGGCAGTTGGGAACTGCACAGAAATGAATTAACTGTTACAAAGTTTCCTGGCATGCTGTACTTTACATGATTGGAAAGTTACATTACTAGAAAGAACAAAGAATATAGACATTTACTCTGGGGTTCGGAACCATATGCCAATGGTCAAACGATCCTTGCGTACCTTTTTTCTCTGCTCTCCCCCTCTCCCTGCTGTTGTTAAGCATTGGTCAAGGCCAGTTAAAAAGATTCTGAGAGGTTAAAGAGATCTCTGCTAAGGAACACTTCGGACTATTTGTTTAAAAAAAAACAAAAAACCAAGAAAAACAACACAAAAAACCCAACCCCAAAACAGTTCTATAAAACTCTACCGAAAAAGGCAAAGAGGCCAGCAGTTAAAGAATACATTAAGATTGCACCTGCAAATGAGTTCATTCACTTCTTTCCATGAGCAAACCCAGTGCTTCTATTCCCAAATGAGAAATAAACACATGGTGCTGTGCAGGCAGACATCCAAATGCCCAGACTTAGTGTAACTGCGTGCCTACAAAACTCACATATACAAAATGGAAGTTGTGAATGTGGGCTTCAGCTTAACTTGTGAAGCTAGAGCTGTTATGGAGGTAAACTAATCAAAGAGTGGCTTTGAGTCATTGGTAAAACTTATCTCAGGCATGTCCACCTCTCTGCTGCTGCTGTCTCCTCTCCTGAAAGCCACCTGTCCTTAAGCACATTCTCCTCCTTTACCAGCTTTTTTCTGTCAGAGTTTCCACGTAAGCATGTGTATGTACGTGCCTTTTGCTGTCGTGGCTGCTCTCCAGCCAAATTTGTTGTCTCTGTATGCTGCAACGCATACCCACACATCCACATATAGCTCCTGCGTTGGGATGTCTCTGGTCTGCACACCCCAGGCTGCGCTAGAACGGGCTTCACCCAGGAATAACCCCTTTGACTTTATGGATGCCTGAGCACATTTACATACTTGGCAAAACATCACTCACGTCATGGCATAAGAAGTCACGTATAAAGCGTGGGGCTGATTTTCAGCTCATTTGTACTATATCTGTACTAATTTAAACCTGTGAATTAGCACGTGTCTTAAGAAAGGGATACACATATACACACACAAGATGTCTATTCATGATTTTTCATAATAATTTTCATTATTCTTCTGTATTTCTCTAGGTGTGTTGCTAACTCTTTTCATCAGACTTATTTTTAGCTCAGTTTCAGCATAGCACTTGGTACGGCTGGTTGTATTGCTCTGCACAGTAAAAGAAAATTACTGCTGGTTTACAAAAACCAAAGTTAAAAATCCGATTTTTTTTTTTTTTTTGGTCACCAGAATTCAGTAAAAATTAATTAATTTTTACTTTATCTTCTCAGGAAAACAACATATGAAGACCCAAATAAGTAACCTACCCTTGTCATTGAAACTATATTTGAGAGAAGGCTGCTGTGGCTTCAGTTTTGTAGCATTTGACCTCCTTGGGATAGAGAAGATACAGAAGATATTTATTTGCTTGCAGACTGTAAGATAACAAGCAGTACGTCTGAAAATATAAACCTGAGATGACTCTTAAAAATGATCTTGGGAGAAGAACACGTACAAGAACAGGAAAAAAGGGAAGAGGCAGAGAAAGGAATGGCAGACATGCAGGTTGTATGAATAAAGAGCTAAGAAAAGACCTGTGGAAATAATTGATTTTTCTGATTCCCCACTGACATTTCTTAAAAATCCCCAAGTAATCTGATGTCCACCTGAGCCTAATATTTTTCTTTCTTTCTTTTTTTTTTTTTTTCTTTCCTTTCCTTCCAGTATTATCAACAGTTGAAACAAAAATTGCTTGGGGTTAAATAAAAATGTTTAATTTTATCTGAATTGTTTTTTACTGTGACTTAAAGTATTTTCTGAGATTTTAAGAAGTAGAATAAGAAGAACTCAAAACCAAAAACTCTGATGCACAGAGACTTAAGCAGCACTGCTAAAATTGAAGAAAGAGAACAAGTAATGGTGATGCCTTTCACAAAATGGAGTAGGAACAAGGTCTGGGATGTGGAAAATCCAGGCTCAGATTTCTCCTCTACCAAAGCTGCAGTACAGACATTAACCTAACTCTCCTATCCTCATGTAATTTTTTCAGACACACATTTGGTAAGATTTTGATTACATGTTCATTACTCAACATGTAGCAAAATAATGTCGAGATCAGGTTTCCGTGTACAG
Organism: Nestor notabilis; assembly: GCF_000696875.1. Classification (NCBI taxonomy): domain Eukaryota; kingdom Metazoa; phylum Chordata; class Aves; order Psittaciformes; family Psittacidae; genus Nestor; species Nestor notabilis. Next base: position 126,629 of record NW_009919582.1, read on the forward strand.
AAGACAGAGTTAAAGAGATGACCTAACTCCACGTAATGAAGGGACAACGTCTGCATCCTGTTCGTAAGCTGGAAAGACTAAAAGTTTCTTGTTTATCCAAAGCAATCCCTGAAAGCTGAAGTCAGAAATCCCAAGTTCTGGTTCAGTGGCTTTTCTGAAAAATGTGCCAGAAGACATGCTATAAAGACGCTCCCTGATGTCCTTCCACCCCTTTGATCCATGTACTGGTTGTGCTGAGACTCCAGGAAAGCTCTGGCCAGATAATCTTGGTTGACAAAATATTTTACATGGACAAGGGCAAGGTAAACTTCTCCAGACTAGTCTGCAGTGTCATAAATGTTTGCAGGATTGACTGTACCCTTCAGAGACAGCCCCATGCTTCACCGTCCTAGCTGCATACAAATGAAGTCACTCCACAGCACAATCAAGTGCATATGCTGTGGTGTGACCTCCTGTTTGGTGACATCCATCAGTGAAATGTTCTGTGGTAGCGGCTGTCTGAAAATCATCTGGTACATGAATTTTTACTCTGATTTCACTAAAACCCAATCAATAAGGGCACAGAGCTTTAGTGTTCTCATATACCTGCTCTGTGAATAAAGTAAATGAAATATTTGTGCAGACTTTCGTGATTTGTTTTGAAGAGCCTGACCAGAAATTGGAACGTGTCAGGAGCTAGAAGGCAGGGACTGCTGACAAGCAGCATTGCATGCACATGAACTGCAAAGTCCTCTCTTCTGGGTAGAGGAAAGGGAAAAATCAACCTAAATACGAATGAACACTTAGGAAAAAATCTTGAAAGATTAATTTGGCACTGCAAGTTAGTATTGCACTTTCTGATGCTGAACCCTAGTCAGCATGTGATTCTGATTAAAGGAGCATTACAGACAGGAGCTCAAATATAAGTACATATCGTAGCTATACCTGTATTTGCATAGGAACTTGTGAAAAGAGTTCTCTTGGAAAAATACTTGTGAGTATATTATCAGGGAAATTTGTTTTTCTTATAAAGAATAAAGCCATAAATCAGTCTGACTACTTTTTAATTATGGAAAGACTAGGTAGCAAGTGGAAACAATTGCTTGCTTTATGTTCTAATAAGAAAACTGGGGCAAATCAAATGAAAGTGCAAGTAGCAGTTTCAAAACCAAAGAAGAATCCTCTGCACTGAATTTGTCCTTAAGCACAAACCACTCCTGCTATTGAAAAAATTTACATGACTAATTGGAAATCTTCTGAAACAAAGAGCTATCATATTTGGATCAAAAAAGACCCAATGCCCCTGGTGGCAAGACTGAGAAAATATTACATACACTTGTTATTTTCTGGACAATATTTCTTAGATATTGTTGTTTAGTTACTCTCACAGACAGGATTCTTGGCTTTGTAAGAGTAGCAATGCCAACATGAGGCAGTAGGGTTATTATTCCTAAACATTATGCTATTGTTCTTAAAATATTCTTCTGTTAAAAACAATGCAACAGATAAAAAACAATAGTAGTATACTCAGAAGGAAGAAAAAAAAAACAAAACAAAAACCACAGTGGCTTTAAAAAACCCAACAATTCTGGGAAGTGGAGAGGAGATTTTGCAAAAGAAGTCTTGTTCATTTTAAAAATCAGGCAGGGTATTATGTTTTGCTTTGCAGGGGTTTACATGGGACTGAACACACAAAATGGCTAAAAGCAGAGACCAGAGCATTTTAAATGACCTATTCAGATGTTTGCTAAACCATCTGATTTAGTCTTCAATCAGGGACAGATGATAGTAACTCCCTTCTCTAAGTTTTCAATTCTGATAAAAGTATGGGTGAAAGATGAGTATATCTGCTCATGTTTATTACTGTTCTAGTGAGACTCAGACATTTGATTAAAAGGGTTTTTACTTTCCAGCTACAGAAGTTATATGGTAGTCTTCGGTGTTCAACAAGGGATTGTTATGTGATCTCAAGCATTAAAACTGGTTGGTGCCCTTACTTCAAATCCTTCATCTTCTCTCCAGCTCTCTTAAATTTTGCTCCTATCTCATTCCCTAACTCCTTTTCCAGCTGTCCACAGTTGTAAAAGTAAATGATTTCAATATGATGCAAAAGAGTAAACAAACCCTTACCCTGCAATTGTTCTGGGCACTGTGAAAGAACAAATAATCATTTTGACAGGTAGACAGGAGACAGGTCAAAGTGATCTGCTGGAAGTTTGCCTTCAAGAAAGGTCAGTAATGTAATGCGTCTTTCTCCTTTTTTTATTTCTGCCTCTTTGTTTCTCCCCTTACCAATTCTCCCTTCTGCCCCAGTTTCAGGGTGATCCGATAGTGTTCATAGATATTGAGCTAAAACAATCAGTGACTTTGCTTATGGCAAACCACATAATTTCTAAGGCAGGTGTTGCAGAAATGTATGATTGTTTCCGTATTTTTTTTAAGCAGTAGTATGAGATGCTCTTGCTTTTGTATAATGGCCACTGCTATAGAATTAAAAAATGACAATACACTCTCAACAGTTACTTCTTAGAGATATGATAATAAGTAAGACAAAAAGTTTGGACACTGGAATGGGAGAAGTCCAGTTCACCAACTTTCTCTTTCTGCTTCTCACTATTGTAAGAAGAGATCCTGTGCTCTTAAAAGAAGGTACATGTTTTGAAACAGTAGTCCAGATCCCAAATTATGGAGAGTAGCTTAAAGAAATCATGCAAATACTGTAAAACTCTTACAGAGACATCTAAATATATTACATGTATACATTTGTATGACAAATACATATTTCAATTTTTTAAAGTACCTCTTATGAAAATTCATTCATGTTCTCAAAGTTTTGCCCTCCTCTCCCACAGGCTACGAAGATGAGACTTTTCTCCCCTCTAATGGCAGCTGGTACCATGCTGCAATCATCACTTTCTAGAATATGGCCTTTTTTGGCTGGTATGTGGACAGGCTTTTCCTGCTATGGAGACAAGGGGCAGTTGGGACATCTGTTCTGGCACTCATGGCCTCGTGTGATTCATGGGGGATTGCAGTAGGAGCTGGGGCAGGGAAGAGACAGTGTCCTGGGAGGAGGGTGGTGGCTGGAGGTCCTGCCGCCCCTCCAACCATGGCTGCCACATGGGGAATGGCAGCATCAGGGTGCACTGGTAGTCCAGTGCTGGCCACAAACATGACACAGACTTGGTCTGTTTCTGCTTGTGTATGGAGATGAGTTTCAGGAGGCACCACCCACCTACATTAGAGATCTTTGTATTTTGGTAGCTTTCAACTATACGTTTGCTTGTGTTGTTATTTCTCATACTACCACGGGTAATTCTAGGACAAGCTACAATTACAATTTCTTTATGCTGTGTAGACATGACCTTTGACTAGTTGATTGCAACTGGCTTTGGATCAGGGCCCGTAGCCAAAGCTGTGTCACTAGCATAACATGCTACACTCTCTGCAGAGCCTCCAAGTATAAGCCATCACCTCTCTGATCTAGAATACACATAATTGCAATGAGCTGGCAGATCCTCCAGCATTTCACAGCATATAGAAGAGATTTATTAACAAAGATTTTCTGTTTTCAGACACAGAAATACACAGAAGGCCAAATTCTTAGCTTGCATAAAGCAACGAAGCTTAGTGTATGAGGAAGGGTTGAACTCTGTTGTGTGTGTGCTCATGTGCATGGGGACACACTGTTTCCATGTACCTATTGCTAGTTCTATGAGGACAGAGCTGTGAAGAAGCTGCAAAAAGCTAACAAAATGGTTGTAGCTTTACAGTCCACTTCAGGCTAAACCACAGCTACTGAAAAAGGTGATTTGGACATTCCACATTCTGCTGCTAGATAAATTTGTGTCCTGCCTTTTACATATAGTGTGGTGGCAAATTCTTATTAGTAATTCATACATACAACAGAATTGCAGTCCTGAGTTCATGGAAGAATTGTGGCCAAGACTAGTCCAGCAGTCCGGGTATGCCACCATCTCAGCTATAGGCACAGCACAGGGCTGTGGATCAGTAAGACTCAACTCTTCTACAATGTGCAAGCTGAGGACCAGCCTACTCCAACTCTAACCGCATAGTGGGTCTGTCAGAGGAGCACTGCAGCTACCAGCACCTTGAATATCATTGAAGCTATCAGCATCAAAAAAACCAAACCCAAAAATTGCTCTCAAAAGCAACTGCCCCGTCAACCTCTACGTAATCTGATTTATCTATCACACACGCTTTGTAAAAGCAACAACCCATTAATTTCAACAGGGTCAACCTCACACTCACTAAAAAGGGAATGGGACACAATGAATTGGTTTTGGTCAGGCATGGCACAATATTTATGACCTTTTTTTCACCACTACAGTTATGCTACAAATGCATTTTGTGTGAGTAGATCTCATTAGACAAGCAGGCGTTTGCAAAACACTGCAAATGCAACCGAGTATAATGAGTACATTTCCAGAGAGTATATTCTAGTACCCTCCAGGCCTTGATTGGGCAGCTCATTTAAACATCAGGTTAAATCCTGTTTAAGTGAAGAGCCTTATAGAAGTTTTGCAGCAGTGCTCTTAATGGCTGTGAAAAAAACGCCAGGAAGTAAAATGCAATCAGTTCTCATTTTCTTTCCCTTTTTCAGCTAACCACCCTAATAATCCTTACTCTCATTGTTTTTCAGGCACACGAATTCTGCATGGACTTAGAGAGAAATAGGTATTTCCTTCCCCTCTCTCACCAAAGGTAACACCTCCCTGATGCTGCACCACCACTATTAACTGGCACAGATTTTTGTGCCTTCGGCTGCATCGGGCCCAAACCTGATGTCGCCTCCGCCTCCCCATTCACCCTGCGTTGGGGTTTTCCACCGGGACCCGCTGTGTCCAGATGTTTCCAGCTGCGTCGGTCGCCCCCCGGCAGGTGGCACTCGGGCTCCGCCGCTGGCGGGCAGCCGGGCACCGGGACGGGGCTGGTGGACGGCAAGGAACGGGGGTCCGCAAACATCTATTTCATTGCTGGGATCGAGGCAAAGAGGCGCTTTCCGCGTTTAAATTCTTCGCGGCATCTGCTGTGAGCGCCTCGGTGTCGCTCAGGGGAAGTCGCATTGCGCTGCCAGGGAAAGACCGAGGTGGGAGTGCGGCCAGGTGCACCCCTCCTGGGGACGAGTTGGGGCTTAAGTCTAAGCACATGTAACATCACAGCAAACCGCCATAGAAGGAGAATTTAAAATGTAGTTGTTATCCTCAGGGGGAAATCTCTATATTGAGAGAGGAATATATGTGCATACTGTAACTCTATTAGTGTTAATGGGAATTATGTGTGCAAATCCCAAAATTCCAGTGTATAAAGGAGAGAGTGTCCCCGTAAGGGTCTGAAATATCCATTTGAATTAAGCCTGACGGTTAGGAAACTCGTAATGCTGTGGCTGTTGTTATAAATTTATACTTACTAGGACTAAGTTTCACCTGAAACAACAGAGCCTGAAGTGTTATTTGTTCCAGCAAATTATTTTGTTAGATGTGATAATCAGTTCACAGCAGGACTGCGAGAGGCTGCTCAGCTTGTTGACAATTCTGGGTCCCATCCAGCTTCAAGCAGCTTCTGAAATGGTTCCAAAGGCCACAAGAGGGGACTCCCAAACCCAGCTCCTCAGGGAGACATGGCCAGGACAAGGCTGACTATCCACAGCCACATCCCAGGACAACCCTTTCCCAGGGCAGAGTTACCTGTTCTGTCAAGCACACCCCACCCCAAAGCACAAACGATAGGCAAGACTCAGTAGGGGTCCTGCTGTTCCCAGCTCCCTGTATTTTGCCAGGTGGATGAGAGCTTTTCCTTATGAGCCAAGTGCCTAAGACACAGTCGGAGTTGAAGGAGGACCTGCAAATCAGTTTTCCTTGACTTACTTGGCCACTCTGTAGTTTATTTCAGGAATTATGTGACCTAAGGGTATGTCTTCCATTAGCGTCACTTTTGAATTAGGAAGATGCCTTTCACAAGAGCTTTCATCCTACATTTATCATTTTAGCTTCAGATTAGATTTAATCCCAGGGTATCCCTCCTTTCAAGGCTGCACATCTTCCCTCAGGGCTTCTAGGAGGGAAACTGTCCTGACCCTCATGTTTCAGCAGCTGCATCAAGTGAGTAGTCGTGGTGCTGCAGGAGGGACGTTTTGGGGCTGCAAGCCTCCTTAATGGGGAAACAGATGCGGCTGTGGCTTCAGCCTGCCCTGTCTCACCTTTAATATGGCCCAACACCTAAGGGGACATGAAAGCATAGAGGAAAGGTGTGGAGGGCTTAAGCCAGCAATGTGCGGAGTGGCAATAAGGTCCCCTTTCCAGGGATGTCCACCTTACATGCTGCAGAGAAACAGTAGTGCCAGCATGAACTTTAGGACCAAACCGTACAGGGGCTGCCAAAACTGTGGTGGGAAACACCTGCCAAACAGCCCGTCACCCCCTCCCACTCGCTCATATTTCCTCCTGCTCCTGTCACACTTCATATCAGTGCCCAGACATCCTCATTCCCATCTATCAGCCCACTTGAAAGTGGCCATGTGTGCCCTTTAATCCTATGCAGTGCCAAGCTAGGGTGAAGCAGACCAGCATGCAATGCCACCCTAGATTTAAATACCATTCATAGAGGCAGGGAGTTGCTTTATTCTGAATGACTGCTGAATCTATTGAGTTATTTGGAATAGGGCAGTTAATTATTTTTGAACCCTGCTCTCCTACTTTAAGCCAGGGTGTGACTCCAACAGATTCACTTTGGAATCTTGTAATGGAATAGAAGTATTGCCAGTCCTCATTAAAAACACCGCAAAAGCCTCAGCAGCAGCACTGTGTTCCTTATAATGATTTGTTTCACTGATAGATCAAACAGCCTGTTGACAATGGTTGACTGCAACTGACAGCCTCTTCTAATAAGATAAAGAAGTTGTACATTTTATTGATTATAAAGCAAATCGGGGTTTTGTTCCTTTAAATTTTTTATTGGCTACAAAATGGAGGACTTATGCCTTTGAAATTGCAGATTGCCATGACATTACAATGAATTATAATCCTAAACTATTCATGCTTCCTCAAAGGCCTAACACATTTGTCTGCCTTGCAAGCTTGTTGTAAAATGCCCCACATTTACATACATATTTTCAGGAGCTTTTTATTCAAGAACTGCAGCAGACTCAAAAAAGGGAAGGGGGCTGAATGGGCAAGAATTCTTGAGATCCTGGTATTTTAAGACTCTTGCAATATCTCATCACGAGCTACGAGCTCGAGGCAGACATTTTCGGATAAGGTTCTTAGTTTTTTGTTACACAGGAGGTGAAGTTTTTAATCCCTTCTGGCTCTGAAGATCTATGTTTCTGAACATCCTGGGAATGGAGCTCATATTGCCAAAATAAATCTAACACTTTCTAGATCAATATTTAGGGTCAGATCTCATAGAGGCTCAAGGCACATCAAGGAGCTTTTTAAAGGCTAACAGCCAAAATCAGGACCCCCAGATCTGCAATCAGTATGTTTCTTGCAGTCACCAGATACCTTCTTGTCTGTGTCCAAGCTGTGCAGGCACCTCCAGCTCTGCCTATGCCTTCACACAGAGCAGAGCAGGTACGAGGAGATCTGCTGTGACACAGCGCCAGAGTGGTTTCCAAGCCCTCTGCGTGGCATGGTTCAAAGGGGGAGGCCATTGAAACCTATGGCCTCAGGGCAGAGTGCCTCAAAAATCACTGTAGTGTGAACTTTTCTTTCCTAACATAACGAGAGAGGAAAAGAGAGGAGTTGCTTGCCCCTTCCCTGGTACATCTTTGCAGATAAGAAAGCTGGAACACTAGATCCTGGCAGTAAAGCCTTGCAGTTGAGACACCAGCAAGGAGGTGTCCTGACTTCTACACTCTAGTTTCAGGGCTATTCTCGCTCTTCCTGTTCTTTTCCTGCTCATCCCTAGCAGCTGGACAATATAAATGGGGTGGGGAAAAAAAAGTCTTGGAAGGAGCCATCAGAGCACAGGCTTCCTCCTTCTGGCTCAGTGCACTTCCACATCTTGGCTCAGAGAGCACCTCCAATGGGAGAGACATTCAGGCCCCTCTTGGCTACATGTGGGGGTTTTTTTGCTGTTACTAGTTGAGATTTGTCAGGAAAACATGCCCCTACTCTGCTGAATCCCAGCTTATGGGCAGGTGTCTGGCAAATGCTCCTTACAAGTAAAAGATGTAGATCTGAACCCTGACAGGAGCTGGAGCATGCCCTGCCCAGATCCACTGCCCCCAGCTCCTAGGCACTTAAGTGGATCGCTGTTGCCATTGCTGCTGGATGTGAATTAAGAGTGAAAAAAGCAACCCTTGCTCTGTTATTAAGCAACTGTATGTAGGGATACATCTCTCTGAAACACTGGATCCAGCACATATGATAGCAGTTTTCTTCCTAGCAATCGCCTCTGCATTGAGAGGACACACTATCCCCACGCTCCTCCTTTTTCAACCTTTTTCTTATATATGAGAAAACAGTAGAAAATGTCAGATACCACACCGCCCTGAAAAACACCACTTTGGTCCAAGCACTTTATCCATATGACCCTTTGCGTGTTCTCATCTTCAGCTTCTTTCAGTAAGAAGAAAAGCACACACACACTCAGACATTCACAGAGTCCACAGCAGGTGGCGAGGGAAACTGTACTGGAAACTCAGTTTCCAGCTGCTTTAGGCTGGGCAATTCATAAGCTGCTGCCTGCAAAGTGATGAAGCACCACAAATGGATGTAATAACCACGAGGCTTTCACCTCCCAGGGATCTCTGTCCCCATGCAGAGACCAACTCCCAGGTCAGCATGTCTGGTAACTGGATCTGAAACACAGCTCTTCAAAGTGGCAGCATTCCCACAAATGGTGACCAACTGATTAAACCCATAGTTTGGCACTTATATACCTTATTCTGTTTTAAAATTAGTGTCTAAAGTGGCTTAGTGACTCCACCATTGATTTCAGTGCCAGTGTTTGAGCTTAGGAGACTGGTTTGAAAATTTTGGCCCAAGTACATGGGTTGTTACCAGGTAACAGCCACTCTCTCACAAAGGGGATTGCAGTGCAGCAGTTCATGCTATCTCTGTCCTACAGGGATTGAAAGTCCTTTGGTTTCCTGTTTGTTGATCGGGTGCTTTCACCAGTGCTCAACTCAGCCAAAGGGAGGAAAAAAAAATTAACAAAGCTTCATAGAAATATTGCATTCTTTCCTAGAGTGGAGGCAAAACAAACAGAAGTTTAAAGTAAACAGTTTCTACCAGTAGATCTTTTCCCCTTTTATTGCATGAATTACAATGCCCTTCAGCCAGCAGAAGGCAGAGAAAGTTCTGCCAGGAAAGAGAGTTATTTGAAAAAGTCTGCTTTAAACTTTTGTTTGCTTTGCTGTGCACAAACACGCACACACACACACAAAGACACTTTCCTTTTCTACTTTAGTGCTAGGTAGAAAGCAAATGGATTTGTCTATTGACTGGTATACAGCTGGCAGAAGTAAAGGCAAATTTCCTCATGGTCATGCCTCTGCTCAACCATGGTCTGGAAGAACACTGTGAGAGTTAAAGAAGGACTGTCCTGTTCACCTAGGACCTGCAGACCATTGGAAAAAACAAAGAAGAGCATCTCTGATCATTCCACGGACATAAACAAGCACAAAGCTGCCAAAGCCAAACAGCATCATTTTATTCTAATAAAACTACTCAATGAATCTTTTTCTTCTATATCTCTGTCCCTTTTGTAATGAAGACAAAAGTTGCAGTCTGTTTTCATTCACACCCCTGTAAATCTCAAGTAACTGGAAGAGAGCTAAAAAAGCTCTGTTGTTGGTTAGGACAGAAATTCTGTCTAAAAAGTAGAGCAGTCTCAAAACAACCACCATCACCTTTTGTGAAAAAATGTTCCCATTTCTTATCAGTTCTAATGTTTCCATTTGAAACAGATTCCTTGATCAGAAGCTAATAAAAGTATGTCATGTGAAATACACAGAGTATTTTATAAAATATATAAGAAAAATAGGGTTGTGTCCTGAAGACTTTGTAACAGGCAGAATAAGAAAGAAAAAAAAGAGACAAAGGAAGATAAAAAGGGGTTTCTAGCAATGTATAAGCAAAGCGGGATAAAGCTGAATAGCAGTTGGATTAGTGCAGCATGAGTTTGTTTTTAAAGTACACCCCTTTTCTGTGCTTCCACCCTCTCCCATCTGCCCCACAGCCCTGACCTTGTTCCTCCCCATTTCAAAAGAGCTGTTCCTCCTTATTTCCCTTTTGACCTGCATTCCTCACTGCTGGCTGTAATGTGGCGATAAAGGCACCAGTAAACCCAGCCAGCTTGCCTAAGATCAGAAGATATGGCGGGGGGGGGGGGGGGGGGGCCAAGCGGGGCGGGGGGGGGGGGGGGGGAGAAGTTATCAGGAAGCTGAGAACTCTTGAACCCATTTAAACAAAAAAGTGGCAGAGGAGCAGGCTTGTCTGTCACAGGAATTATCATCTGCAAGAACCAAGCCAGAGCCTGGAAGCTACAATCAGATGCAGCCTCTGGGAGCAGCCCCTGGTAGGGGAACAGAGCTGTTTAAGAAGGATGAGTTCCTGCCTTCCAAATGGCAGGACACACTGGGATGCTCCCCGCGGCCACCTCCACCCCTTACAGACCTGTGCTCGATACCCTCAGGTTGCTCCTGTCTGCAGCACTGGCAAAGAGACAATATAGCCTTTTTGTGTGCTTCTCTTATGATTATGCTTTCAAGGTCCCTGGGCTGGTAAAGAAAGCAGATAATTGCAGGAAGGCTTTGACAGGCATGCAGACTCATTCATTTAGTAATATTAACTGGCTTTCCTGCTTTTCCACCAGCACTAAGAGGGTTAATACCTTCCTCCTGGGCTGGGCTCCAGAGATTTTGCTCTCTGTGGCTCCAGATGGCTTTCAGAACTCTCTAAAGTTTTGCTGCCCTCATTAGTGACAGACGTGGGAGTTACAATTTGAAATTTAGGTCCACTAAAGTAAAGCATTGTGAAATCCCAGGAAGCTGCAGAAGCACTCTTAAATGTGCCAGTGGTACAGATCACAGAAAACATGCTCTCATGTAACTCCGAACAAGAGACTTTAATACCGACAACACCACTTCCCTTTACCCCCTCCACTTTATCTCAGACTTCCAGTGCAGCCTTGCCCAGGAGCCTCTGTGGTGGCACACCAGTTGCAGGCCTGGCAGTGCCTCCTCCTGGGCTGTCTTACACGCCTCCCACCATCCCTGAAGGCACAGTACTGGCCTCCTGCCTCACAGAATCACTTCCTCGTACAGCTGGAGCCATGCACTGATTCTGTACTTGTCATCAGCCCTGCTATTTCAGTACATTTATTCATCTGGCATCTGAACTAAAACCTGACTCAACCACTGCTTTTGTCATGAAAGCAGACAGATTTTTTCATTACTCCATGCAGCATGCTTGAGAATCACATCCAGAGCATGCTTTCATTACTAACTCCCTTCCTTGCTTCCTGCTATAGAAAGGGGAGATCCGAAACATGGCTGCACTCCCGGAGATGTTTGCTTTGGCAACCAGCTAATAACACTCATCTGCAGAACCTGACAGGTAAAGTCTCCAAGGTCAGCCTGCACTGGCACTGTACAAGACCTGGGGAAGATATTGTTTCATTGTCATTATATTCAGCCCTTCACTAGCAGCTCTTGTACGCAGGAAAGACATGGTACAACTGTCACTTTTCACACCCTCCATTAGTATTGCTTGAATTTTGGGCTGCTGGGGGAGGAGGTCTAAAATAGCCATGATAATTTCTGAATGGGCTTGAATTAGATGGTACAGAGTAGAGAGAATCTAACTTTTCGGTCATTCAAATAGTTAAGATAACACGAGCCATTTGGAAGGACAGCTTACTTTAAAAAGTGGGTTTACGTAACTATTGTATACTTTGCGTAAGTACAGAGTATATCTCTGTTTATCCTTCTTGGCACAGACATACAACACATACAAGAAGAATATCTCGGAGATAAATGTACTGTAAGGTTGGCAGATCTGGAAGGATGCTATTCATTTGTAGCCTACAGCATATGTATTTCATGCACACAAAGTCTTCCTGAAGAAAGCAATAGCTTTAAAAGAGAAAAAACTAACCAAACAAGACCATTGAAGCCACGTGATAATATAAGCAGGTCTCACAGGCTAACATAAGTTTCATGGAAGCTGAGCAGAACTACAGGATCTTTCCCTTTTCCTCTCTTATTGTTAAGTTTTTCCTGCTGTTTCTGCAGGTTTATGCTATCTGATTCACTAGCTTGTAATATTTTTAGCCTAGAAATATTGCATACAAATCATTCCTTAAAAGGGTAGCATGTAGGACATCACTGGGAGCTGCTTTAAGATTCAGTTGATTGGTTTTCACTTCTGTTTATCTCCAGGGGAGACATCCTTGTGTCTCTCATTTTCCCCTATAATCCATAAATCTGTTCATGTTTTTGAGTCCCCTCCTTCAAATGCTATCACCTCCCCTTCCGCATCACTATTCCCCTTTTATTTTGTCAAGTTCTGTTATTCAGAGAGAGAAGCATGTGGTTCTCTAGATGTTAGCTCTCAACTTACGACTCTCTATTTTGGCCCAGAATGTAATCTTTCCCTCTTCCCCTCCTCCTTGAAAATGCTACATATTTCGGTTAGGACACGCTCACACCTTCATTTTGTTACCCACCAAGCATTGCCATTTTAACCATTGTATCCCAGTTCTCTTTCTCCCTCCCTGGTGCAGCACTGACATACCGTATTCCCTGCAAAGCGGAACGTTGCGCTCCATCCTCCTCAGCTGGGCAGTAGGTTGTGGATACTGGATACAACACAGAGGAGAGGGCCTCTGCAAAGGTACGACCTCATTAGTGCCTGCTGGGGTTGGGGGGGTGGATATATATTGCTCACCCATTTAGAGAGGAAGTGTATGCACCACTGCTTCTGAGAACGAGGAGTCAAGCCTCAAAATCTTTAGGAGTTATATTATAGACATTAAGCGCTAATTGTAACAAAGACTAACCATAGAGAGCATAAGAAGGAAGATTATCCTGTACTAGGATGTGCACTATAATTTCAGTAAGAATATACTTTGCTTTTCTCTGCTTCCATGCAACCCACCTGCTGAAGAGGTAAACAAGCTGCCTGTTCCATAGCTGGCATCTAAATGGGTTACAGCTGCTACTGATTTCATTTAGGGCCTAAACCCTTGATGACAGATGCCATGACTTGAGCAGTGGAGGTTGATAACTCCTAGCTGGGTATTTGCACATGGTATTTCTGCAGCATTCGTATGCAGCAAAGATTGTATTTTCAGTTTAAGAAGTGTGACACAGTCTTTCATCATGAACATAAATGAGCTGATACTAACATGGTTAAGGTGGGCATTTCTAAGTGTGTCAACAGGAGGGGAACCACACACCCCACACACCACCCCCCATATGTTAAGGAAGACAGAGGTGAAATCAAAAATGGCTCAGAAGTGGCAAGAAAAGCAACTTTAAGTTCACTTTAAAAAAAAAAGAAGGTGGTTCATAACATCAGTGAATGAAAAACAGCTAAATGAATTTCACTATTGATAATGAGCAGGAAACCCAGTGCCTGGGATCATGAGTTTATGCAAATCTGTTATTACTGCAAATTGGCATCCTAAGACCCTGATCATACAACACTTGCACATATGCTTAACTTTATGCACATGAGCAGTCTCATTAATGCCAAAGACTTAGTCGTGCATAAAACTGAGCAAATGCGTGAGTGTTTGTAAGACTGGGATTTAAACACAAGGGATAGAAAACAAATTTAGTGTATCATCAACAATTATTTCTGAAACCATCAGAAGCCAAGGTGGTGCCAGAAGTCTGTTTAGTGTAGAAACAGTCAAAAAGAGAGAGGAGTGGGATTTTGAAGATCGCTGCCTTTAACCCAATCCATTAGGCCCAATAATGGTGGGGCAAACACAGGAGGAAAGCATCCCTGCCCAGATCGAAGTGTAACTGATTATGGGTATTGGAGGTATAGAATTTCCCATCACGTTTTATAAGATATATGGGACTGCCTCTTAAAACCACAGATTTCAAATTTAGTTATTGAAAAGAAGAACTGTTTATAAGCAACTTGTATTTGACTAAATTATTCAGCAGAGTCTTGCAAAAGTCTCACAAAATTAATTTAAATGCTGTTAGGTTTATGTGGATTCAGAGCTGACTGCAGCATTTATATAAATAGTTAGAATAAATACAAAGGCTTACATCAGAGGAAGGTGCCTATTGGCACTGCAGTGAAGACTGATGGCCAGTCTTAGAGCTAATTTTAACAAGAATATTCAGCAATGCTTCAGCAACAGAAGAGTTCCCTTATGTTATGAAACCTGATCAAAAAAATGCTATTTCTTGGGAATCCAAAAGAGCAAATACAATAAAATTTGAGTACTCACAAGCAAGACAAGAAAAAAACCAAAGAGCTGCAAAATAACATCTCTAGAAGTAAAGCTTCTGTCAAATTTAAAGGGATAGCTCTGGAAAAGAAATTCTGGGAAGTGCAACCCTGCATTGGGAAGATGTAAAAATAAGGTCTCTACAAAAAGTAAGGTCTTGTTATCATAAATAAAATCAGTCAAAAGCCAGGTTTATGTTTCCTGGTAATTTCTGTATGCTTTTTAAGCTTTCTTTTGTTCCAGTTTGAAAAAAAAAATACATTCTCAGCAATCAGTTTTACTGCTACTTTTTGTTGTTGGTTTGGTTTTTTTTTTTTATTTCATACTTTCTGTTCTTTTCACTCAGTAGGATTGCTGCTGTCAATTTTGCAGTGTAACAGTAAAGTTGATGGTATTATGGTACTTTCTGTTAGTCACATCTTGCATCTTGTTTCAAAGCAGCAGTTCCAGGATCTCTTGGTCCCATGCCTGGCTATGTATCTGACTCCTGGTGAAGTCTGGATATTGCAAGGGACCTTGGTTCTCCATAGGGTTTATTTAGGAGGGTTGTCATGGAGATATAGAGTCTGAAAGAGGCAGTATGGTCTTTCACGTGGCTGCAGTCTATATGGACAAGCTGCCCACAGCAGTGGCCATGAGAGCTGATGTGGCAGGGAGCCAGGCAATTTGTGAAAATGCTTTAGCACATTTGCACTTGATATTTTGTTTGTGGTTAAATGGAGTACTGATGCATTGATGACCAGCTGTTTTCAAGTCTGCATCCATTTTAAAGGCTTAATTTTATATAAAAATAGGTTTGGGGGACAACTTCAGTGAGGTAGCATCTTCTGTAATATCACAGCACAGTAATGCCTTGTCCTCTAAATGTACAAGAACAAAGCGGAAAGAGTAACACATGCTGGAGCAGGTTTCTGGCTAGGAGCCCTCCTCCCACTAGTTCTTTTCCCAAAGGAAATGAAGTTTTAGCTTTCTCCATGAGTTAATTTTTTGCCTTTTTATCTCCTGTATAAAGGTTTCAAAGAGGGAGGTACGGCTTCTCCTGTGACTAGCTGGCATCTGGCAAGAGCGCGATTCTGAACTGGGCTTTAAGAAACTATCATGACAAAGATAGAAAAAGTAGATATACAAGTGGTATTATTGGTGAGGAAAGTGATGCTGGAGGTGTAGCATCTAGTGGAATCAGCCCCAAAAATATTTGTGCATTCTGCCTAACATCACCATGTGTAACATTGCTTTTATGGCTGGTCAATATAAATCAAACAAGTTTGCAGATTCCTGGCTTCAGGGTACCACCGTGTTCTGAGCTGAAGGACTACGACAACTGGAGAGTGAAGGAAAGACTGAAATAAATTTGAACAGTAATGATGGTATTTTCAATGCCTACATGCTTCATTCTAGTAGGTAAAGAGCGTTGATGATCTGTTCATCAGCACAGCTCTGACAGACTGAACCTCCCAAAGGTTGCGATGCTAATTAACTCCTAAATGTTGTGGTTTCTTTGAAATAGACTTCAAATTCTTTGAGGAAATAATTATTTCAGAATAAACCAGTCTTTCTTAATCCAGACCTTATTTATTATATTCTGAAGCACACCTTGAAATGCAACACTGAACACAATTTCTCTTTGATTGGTTTAATGGAAACAATTTCTCTCTTCAGCAAGCACTTGCTTTCAAGAGTGAAACCTTAACATTTTACTTTTTATCTGTCTTGTCAATCACTGTTTGGTTTGTTTTTTTTTCCTGTTGGCCCCACCTGGAGATTTCATCTACCTCTCAAAAGCATGTAATATGAAAAAATGCTGAACAAGTTTTTATTGTTCAAACCAGGCAATTATTTACCAGTTTATCTAACAAGTAGGTAAAATTATTTTTGGAAAAACAGTTTGTGCAGCTGATGCATGGCATTTGCGTGTAAGTTTGCAAATCATAACTAATGCCCAAATGTAATTTTTCTGATTTGATATTTCATATCGTAGACTCAGAACAATTCAGACAGGAAAGGACCTCAGAGGGTCCCTGCTCAAAGCAGGGTCAGGTATGAGATCAGATGGCTAAGGGCTTTATCCCGTCTTAAAAACCTCCAAAGATTTTAACACAACCACACAACCTCTCTGGGTAACCATTTCCAATGCTTGACTATTCTCACAGTGAAAAGGTTTTTCCTCATATCTTGCTGAAACCTTTCTTTTTCCAATTGATGTGCATTATCTCTCCTCCTCTCTCTCTCTGGGTGGGGCTTGTGTTACTAAGGGCTGTGACAAACAGAACCTTTTATTTCTTGTCAGTATTTCTGCATGCATTAGGGAGGACAATTACAATAGCCTTCAGGCTTTAAGGCAATGAATCTAAACAATTTTTTTTCTGCTCCTTATGTGTTGTATTAAAAGATGAAAACTCATCCTTGCATGTAAAGAAAACAGAGTTTCTATGAAGATCTGACCCAGAGTCTGGAAAAAACAGTTTTCCTATAAAGGACGTTCTTTCATTAAAAAGTCTATTGTAACCTAAACAATTTATGATATATTTTCTTTTACAGGAATGTTTTCAATCTCACTGAGCATGCTGAAATCATTATATAGTTACTAGAGATGCTTCTTTGTCCAGTCAGACTTACTATAGGTTACATTTCTGCAGGAGATTAAAAACGGTGTATTAGTAGATATCCTTCTAAAATACTCTTTTAAGTAATATGTACCTGTATCTTCCCAAACCTGGAAGAACATATACAACAGCAAATGAAATACAGCAAATAATTCAGGGCAAGTAATATATAACCATGAGAACGTATACCACTGTACTTACTTAAAGTGAAACGTCAAAATGTGAAAGCTAAGAATATCAGTTTATTCACATATTTTACATTCAAAGGACCAACAGGTTTCCCCCCCCCCCCCCCAAGAAAAAAAAGACTTCTCTTGTGGTTTCCAAAATATTTGTCAGAGACATGGAATATACTTAATGAAGCATGTCACTGCAGTGCATACAATGAAAGCCTTGTGTATAGGAAAAAAAGATGAAAACCAAACAAATTTGACCAACAAGAGGTTTCCTTTAATATAAATAAATCTCAGAGTAGTGCTTTATTTTAACAGACAACACAACAGTGGGATTTATTAACAACTACATATTTACAGTGCCTCACTGGTAAAAATACTGGGCTTCATCTGAGATCCTAGACACTTCCTGAGAAGGCAACATGGATTAAGGATTGCTCAGCACTCCACATAAGCTAGGTGCTAAAAGCATGATATAAAAGCATACTTTAAAAGTAAGTGAGATGGCAAAGGTAGAACTGCTGATGCATCGTGTCTATGCCCTGATCTGGCAAAACCTGCACCTCAAGTACTCCCTTTGATTTCAGTAGATCTATGTATGCTCCTAAGGTTAAACACAGGATAAGTGTTTCAAAACCAGGAGCCTCAGAGGAAGACAACCGCTTGACTCAAAGATTCCGTGAGTAGAGAAAACTGCTGTAGTTACAATTTTATGTGGTATGGAGGCACACAACCTTGGTTTTAAATCTTCATTCTTCTGCATGGGTGATTACTAGCACTTTTAATTTGATGCTACAAGGTCTGGATTCCAAATATCAAGTGACAAACTTGTGAAAGCATCTTCTTCCCACAGCCTCCAAAATCATCGTGCCTGTTTAGCAGATCTCAGTCAATTAAATAAAACAAGAACCAGATCTTTTTCAAAGTATTCGCAAAACAATCATTCACGTATAAAATGGCTGTCCCACCATTCTTGTATCGGATCTGACCTCAGCTCTTAAGATCGAAACAGTTCTTTAAAAGTTATAAAAATAAAGAATTGATTAATATACAAATATATATTTCGGAGTGATAAGAGAATAATATTAAACAAATTCCTCCTTTAATCTACTTTAAATTAAAAGAAATGTTTTCAAAAGTCTGGGCTGAAGCTGATCTTTATCTATTGACTCTTTAATAGAACCCATTCCCTGCAGATGACCACATACAACTTAATGTAAGAAGCTCATTACTACAAAAAATACAGCGAACATGTTTTCACTAACAAAGCGATTCATAAAATCTGCTGCGCCAGTTAGATTTTGGTATCTTGCTTTCAAAAACTGCAGATATTTCTAGTATTAGAAACAAAACCTAAAAGTCATGAAAAATCTTGGGTTTCTTTAGAAATTCACTTTTTTCCCTGGTCTTCATTAATATTTGTTTTGCAATAATCCAGTTTGTTTTGTATACTATTTGTATACAGCATAATATAAATGTTTTGCATGAACGCACACATATGTACAAAACCAGTCAGTAATTCAGTTAAGAGATATGCCTGCTCACTGTGTCATTTTATACTTTCACAATAACATGCTTTTTCCATAACATCCATAAGAACATCATCTAGCTTGCTCCCTTCTTCCACTGAAATGCTTGTGCGTATTTTTGTTCCATTTATCTCAAGCAGCCGAAACAGCAAGGAACGTTTTTGAACAACCTATAATATTCTTCCTGAATCTGAAATAAAAATATTGAATTAAAATATGAGATTGTTTATTATTATATATTTATTAATAGTTCTGTATGTCTTTAAAATAATTTTGTACTGCTCCTCTCACAAGGTGTTTTCAGGTGGGGCTGGTTTTGACTTCAGGACAGAATAAAGAAGGAAGTATCATTGCAGGATAGTGTGGGTGAATCCTGCTGCTAACTGGAAAGGCTGGAAGTGAGTTTTATTGCACACACTGCATTACTTCACTGAGTCATTGACACTATAACCAGTTTTACAATTAAAAAAAAACCACAACAAAACCTCCAAACATTTTTTTCATGTTTCATATGTTGGTTTTTAAACTGGGAAGAAATATGTGAGAAGGTAAAAGTTGGACAGAGGTTTGTCTCCGTTGAAGGCAGTAGGAAAATTTCACCTATTCTCTCCTCTGCCCCATTAATGGCACAAGGATTTCCTCCCTTGCTCTGATAAAACATTTGTACCATAGCTTCACTTCAGGACTGGGCAGCTGCGTCTGTAGGTACACGAGACTGCCTGAGTGGCTTCCCACAAAGAATGGGATGCTTACCTTCCTAGACAACACACAAAGAAATATGAAGATGAACATCCCCTGGAATGCATTGAAGATTGTAAAAAGATATGCTGTAACCACGGATCCCTGGACAACATGGAGGACTCCGAAGATCCACGTAGCCCCAAGGAGGAACAGGAGAGCAAGAGCACCTCGGGCACAGGATCTAGACGGGAAGGAAGCATTGTGAACAACACGTGGGCAAGTGCTATTTTCCTTCCTTCACCGCTTCCGGTGGTGAATGCTGCCTAGGCTATTTTTTCACATCTGCAAAGTCCTGAGAAATGCAAAAACATGGGCTGTTCTTTAGGGTGTGCTGTAGCACTGTGGCACGAATAAGCTCACATAATCACTACCAAAGAGCAAAGGACTAGAACTGGAGGGCCCTAAAACACTGGCTTCTTTAATCTTCAGATATGTTTTCTCTGGTGTACTGCAGCACCATATGATTTGATTTAAATCTACTGTTAGTGTAATTCCCCAAGGAAAAACATATGTCTGTTATGAAGCATTCCCCCACTTTTCCTCCTCCCCCTTATCTTCCTCAAAAAATAACCCAGAAAAATGTACAGTATGCTCTTAGGTCAGTACATGTGCATGACATCAAAAGGTTCCCAGGCTGCCTCTCAGGTTCACTGCAGAAGACGGTGCCAGCTGTAAAACTACACTTACTTTCTTCCATTCTTTCTCTCTCAAAAAAAAAATTGTTTTCAGAACACAGATTCTCTCAAATAGTTCCTGGGTCAGCACATTGATGCTTTAAAATTATAGGAACTGATTTGCTATGATTCACACGCCCCCCCCCCAACACGCTGTAGAACCCTGCTCACAGACTTGAGCAAATTACAGCGTGTTGTCTTGGAAATGAAGCCACTGATTTCTTTCTTACACATTCTTAGACCATTCCTTGCAGGACTTCCATTGAAAAACTGACATTTTTAGCACTGTTCATCTGAAAATGAATAATTTTCAACTTCATTAAAACCAGGTCACCACATGAAGCTACGAAGGGTAAGGAATACGAAAAAGTAATCAATCAAACAATTGCTAAATCCTAACTATAAATCTAGTGCAATGCATTGAAACTGCAGGAGTGTTCCTAAGCAACACAAACAGTAAGTTGTTTTCAATGTTCCCTGTAGTACACTTCAGCTTTTCCTGCACAAACGGTTTTCAAGGTCCCTATAAATCAGTTTTAAAGAGACTGAGCTGATGGAAAAATCATAGCAGCATGCAAAGTAAAAATTCTGGAGAGAATCCTGCTATACCCCTTAACACAATGTCTTACTGTAGACTTGTTACAAACAACATGAATGGTTCAATTCTCTAATCACTGAATTACTTGTTACTTCAAGGCAAATATTTTGATCCCAGTTCAGGCATAAGGTTTGAAATCTTGTTTGGCTTGCATAGAGGCTGTGGAAAGTAATTAAGGAGAAAAGGACAATTACTTCTCTAACCTTGCCATCTGTTCTTTACCCTCTGTTTGATACGGGCCACTTGTATTCCTTGTACACCTCCCACACAACCACGGTGTTACTGTACAAGGTATTGCTCTATGGCAATAAAGATTGCAAAATCTACCTTTTAACAGAAAAAGAAATAATCTTTCTTTTTCTACAAATCCTCCACAAGATTAAACCATTATTTTTGAAGGCTTGCTTTCATCTCTGTCTGTATTTGAACTTAGAGAAGATAGAATTCGTATTAATCTGCAAACTTACCTTATATTTTCGTAACAACTAACTTCTGGCTTTAACATTGCAGTGTGTCGAAATACTTTATAAATAATCACTCCAAAAGCCAACAAATTAACCTGCGGTGAGTGAAGAAAGGAACTTTTAGTTCAAAACTGGATGCTTTTGAATTTCAGTAACTGTTACACATATAAATGAAACACATCAGATGAAATTTCTGTATATTTGAAACCTATAGAATCCAGTGCTGGGAGGGGAAAAACCCCACTCTCTTCTGTTCCGCTCCTATGAAGAAAATATGATCCCTGTAATAAGCATTGATCAAACAAGGCTGTAACGCTACCTTATCTCAACAGTATCACTACAAACAGTCTGCAAATGTTTATTGATTTTATTGGTAAATCTCTTTGATTTCCTGCTGAAAAAAAAAAAGGAAAGGAAAGGAAAGGAAAGGAAAGGAAAGGAAAGGAAAGGAAAGGAAAGGAAAGGAAAGGAAAGGAAAGGAAAGGAAAGGAAAGGAAAGGGGGAGAGGAAAAAGGGGAAGGGGAAGGGGAGGAAGAGGAGGGAAGGGAAGGGAAGGGAATAGGGAAGGGAAAGGAAAGGAAAGAGGGAAGGGAAGGGAAAGGAAAGGAAAGGAAAGGAAAGGAAAGGAAAGGAAAGGAAAGGAAAGGAGAGGAAAAAGGGGAAGGGGAAGGGGAGGAAGAGGAGGGAAGGGAAGGGAAGGGAATAGGGAAGGGAAAGGAAAGGAAAGAGGGAAGGGAAGGGAAAGGAAAGGAAAGGAA
>NW_009919583.1:0-4070 GCF_000696875.1 Nestor notabilis
CCCCGAATTGTGTTATCTAAAATTTAGTGGAACTTTACCCCAGACTTTTCTGTGTGTAATATCTTTTGTTATTGAAGTTTAAGAAAATTTGAAAACTGTAAGATTTGTCCCTTTTCATTAGGGAATGTAGTGATAGGACAAGGGGTAATGGGTTCAAATTTAAACAGGGGAAGTTCTGATTAGATATAAGGAAGAAGTTCTTTACTGTGAGGGTGGTGAGGTGCTGGCACACGTTGCCCAAGGAAGTGGTAAATGCTTCATCCCTGGCAGTGTTCAAGGCCAGGTTGAATAGAGCCTTGGGAAACATAGTCTCGTGTGAGGTGTCCTTGCCCATGGCAGGAGGGTTGGAACTAAATGATCTTAAGGTCCCTTCCAACCCAAACCATTCTATGATTCTGTGATTCTGTGACTTCGCCGTCTTTACCAAATATTCATCTTCTGGTAAGGCCTCTAATGTATTAGGCATCTGCATGTAGGATTAATGACAATTGCTGTGTAAAGAGCACAGTAGTAACAGTGTAAAAGAGTCATCCCTTTACAAAAGAGAGAGAAGAACCATCCATCATGATCATGTCTGTCCCATGGCACCTTCTCATTGACTTATTCTATAGGGTGAATCAGCAAGCAGGGGTATTAGTTGCTGATGTGAGACATTAAACGACTTACAACTTACATTTTGCTATCCTAGCACAAAATATTTGCTCGTTAGCAAAGATTGCTAGTGCCATTGCCTTTCTCTTCCACCGTTGTCTTGTTATTGTAAGGCAACAACTGTAGTTGATACTCAGACTGCCTCACTATTAGGGCCATGTTTGCTTAACAAGAAGTTATTGTTTCAGTACAGTATTTTGGCAGAGCATTGGGGATTGTGAAATGTTTTCTCTTTAAATGGGATAATCCTCTGTGGTCTTGCATGTATTATATGTACGTAAATAGTTCTGTGGTCCCACCACTGTAAGACCTTGGTTCCTCCACAGTAATTGGTAATTCTGCAAGCGGTGCTTTCATTTGTCTTTACTCCATTTTGGGGTGGTAGGTTATCTATCAAGCATAAAAGCTCAGATCCCTGGTGGGTGTGTTGATTACCAGTAGGATTAATAATGGAGACTGTTTTATGCAGCTATGTGTTTGCACATAACTTCTAGTAACCTGTTTTGCTGAAACTGAGTATGAGGAAGAGACTGCAAACTGATAAAGGCTTTTTGATGATGTTCAGAAATGCAGGTATTTCTCACCCGCTCACCCTTGTGTGAGCATATACATGCAGCATGATAACACAAACTTCATTTTCTTAGGCAATCAAACTAAAAAATAATGATGATTATGCCGACATGTCCTTTGGTTTTCTGTTACTCTCTGGATGTTTTGCATACTATGTTATATTTCATAGAGCAGAACAATTGTGTATTTATAGAAAATACATTGCGAGTCCTAGTTAAAGATTATTGTGGCCAAATTGGTAATTATGATATGGCTGGGGAATGCAGTTCATTAACATGGTTGGGGTTATGAGACACAGGCTTCCATTAATTTGTCTGAGTACTTTGAAAATTATGTCTGGGGAATTGTGTAATTTACTTTAGTGTTCAACAAATGGGCTAAGAGAAGCCATGATCTGTGGCAGTAGGCACTTTGCAAAGTAACTGGATGGATGAGATACTAAAAAGCTTCACCCATGTAATTCTAGGCTCACAGATTAAAGCAATTTAGAGTTTAGAAGCTGTAAACCCAGAGCTGCCCAACAGAACATCCAGAGGCACAGGGGAGCCCTAAAATCTGATTCAAATGCACAGGGATAAACTTCCAGAACTCCTATTTATGTTTAAATATTTATTACTATTTTAACTTTTTATTTCCTCTTGACATATGTCTGTCTCCCATGCCAGATTTCCAGTTGTTGAGAGCACAGTAAGCACTTCTCTGTGACAGGAAGAAGAAAAGTTACTGTGTACCTGTGTACTTTTTTGTTTGTTTGGCAGTGGAAAGGGGCTATATAGTGAAATAATTTTGGGTACTGATTGGAAATACAAATTTTTCCACTTTTGAGTTTTTCTTCTTTTCTCTTTTTTTTTTTTTTAATAATTTTTAACACATTACAAGTGTCTTTAGACAAATTACAACTTACTTATTGCTCTCGCATTTTTTGAGAGAAGTTGTTCCTAGAGTTACTCAGATCCTCAAATACTCATGCACTGCTTCTGAAAACTGAATGTAGCATTCAGACTTGCATTTTTAAGCTGTGTAAACAAGTCACCTCTAGAATGGAGGGAGAAACATCCCGCTGGTGTCAGAATTAGCACAATTTGTATACTGGCTTCATGCTCTCTTGTCAGACAAAAGGTATGAAATGCACTTGTCTGGCAGAGTGTGTTTTCTGTAAAAAGGACTAAAATTTCACAATGATGAATTCTAGCAAAGTCGTGCTACTGGCGAAATATTGGTGCATGCATGCTATGGATCCCTGGAATACTGAGAGCCTTATGCTGAATCAGACTTGGGAATACTGAAAAACATTTGTTCACAGGAATTTTTGCAAAATTAGTGCAAAACCAAATGTGTCAGTATGGTATGTGCTTCAAATGCTTTTCATAAATCCTGTGAAGAAGGGGAGTACTGAGATACATCTTACAGGTCAGGGTAAAGAGGAAAAAGATATCTGAAAGATACGTGATTTACCTTCAGTGTTTGAGTGCTGCGTAAGAATTGAATGCAAATCTGTAGCAGAAAATGTGAAAGGTAAGCAATGTAGGCACACACAATTGTTTCATACATTCTAAGGCTGAGCAAGTAAAAGGATCAGTATGCAAAAATCTTGTAAGCACATCCATGTAATTTAAAACTTTTTTATAGGAGGAAGACTTTTTTTTTTTTCCATGTGCAGTATTAGCACACTGGTGGATTTATATTCCCTTATATAATGTATACATACACTAATATGCCTTCGCATATTAGTAACCTGTTTTACTGCGTATATTATTTCTCTTTCTTACATTTTTCATATTCTAGCCGCTCAATGTGCTTTCTACTCACCTAGAAAAAAACAGTAATTTTATTAAATCTGGTGGCATCAACCAAATGAGTGAGAACTGTTACTCTATGCTGAATAAACTTTCATTTACCAAAGGCTGACAAACCAGTACTTTAGAGTTGAAAAACAAGCAGACAAGTTTATATCACAAATGAAAACAGTGGGGTGTGGCTAATGAATTTTTAACTCAGTGAAAAAAGTTCATTGGGTTTGAAGCCAAGAGCATTGCTACAGGGAATTTATAATGTGTTGTGACATAATTTCCAGTGGTAGCTTTATGAATAAGAGGATAGAACATATTAACAGTTATGCCAACGGCTAGGACTAAATTGAATTATAACTACATTAACTGTGGTAACAGTGTTACCCTTTTCCTTTTCTTTGCAATTGTTAGGAAATTATTCTCTTTGAAAAGAAAACAAAGCAGATGATTATTACAAAGCAAGCATAGTGTTCTATTTTTGATTATAATGAACATTCATTGGTTGATGTGGGTAATTACCTTTTTGGAAAATACAGATTTATTCAATAAAATCTAGCCTAGAGTATAAAACAACTGACATGCAAATATGAATGATGACATATATATCATGAGCAATGATGACATTGGTCATTTTAAAAACTCCATGCTAAAACAGATTAAGATTGATCAAAACCATTCTGTTTTAATTTGGGTTTGTTTTGGGGTTTTTTTGGTTGGTTTTTTTTTTTTTTTTTTTTTTTTGACCTCCACTGAAGGAATTCATTAGGATTCTTCATACAAATTCCTGGGCATTAATTAGTATAGAAATCAATGCCTTTATTAAGCGGCAGTAAGGTATCACACTGGAATAATAGTACTTAGCCCTCATGTGGCCACGGTGTTTAGTGCCTATGATGTCAGGTGTGCTCCTCTGACCTATGGGTCATTATGAGCTGAGAACAATCAGAACTGCATCCAAGACCAAAGTATCATAGAATTGTGGAACATCCCAGGTTGGGAGGGACCTCAAAATACCATCTGTTCCAACCTTTCAAGAAGTCATGAGCTGTTTTATTCCTG
>NW_009919583.1:4101-21777 GCF_000696875.1 Nestor notabilis
GCTGTCAACTTCCATGTAAGGACTGATAAAACATATTTCTGGTAGCTCTCATGGCTGATGAGGTTGATTAAGCTTCTGTAATTGAGGAATGAAGCCTTAAATATGAAAATGCCACCTAAAGTTCTGGAACAATAAGTATGGATTAGCTGAATTTGCTTCCTATGGTGAACCCCACACTCACACTGTTAGTGCTAAACTCTGAAAGGGTTCTGTCACCTCACCATTATTTTGTGAACTGGAATCTTAAAAGCACATGCAATTATTCCTGAATAGTTTCAGATGCCCTGGAGTACTTACATTATAATTGACCACATTTGTTAATGAAAATAATAGGCTATTTTTTACTTCAAGTAATGCTTAATGTGTCATCATTTTCTGAGTTTCACAGTCTTCCTCTTCTGGTGGTTATTTATCAGCAATACCTAGTTTATCTATATTTACGTGTCTTTATGTACACATCATTTATATACAATTTAAAGACCTTCTTTACCTCTTCACTTCTCTTTATTTTGTATTCTGTCAACACAGTTTATGCTTTTCTTGCCTCCCCTCCATGTTCCCACCCATAGATACATTACTATTTTTTCTCTCTTAAACTTTCTTTGATGTTACTGGTGTTACTGGTGCAACTGATTTTACTCACCTCTTTTACTTCCTTTACCCATTTCTCACAACTTAATATTGTCTCTCTCCCTTCATCTCATTTTTTTTTGTCCTCTTGGATGTTTGCAGTCATAAAAATGATCATGGGCTGAAAAAAGATTCTTTGGTATGTCATGGAATGGCAATATTTCACATGCTGGTTTTGCAGATGTAACTGTGAAAGAGTGAGCAAAGAACCTCATTAAAGAGCTTCATCTCTTCAAGGAATATTGAACAGCTGTTTTCAGCCTGACCATAGTGGAAAATAGAACCAGTCAATGAAAAAATATGTTTGGTAGGCGCTATGAATATGGGTAAAAGAAAAAATGAGGCGGCGAACAGTAGGAGCTAATGTGTGATGGGCTTCCACCCTTGACAGAGCCCCTTGATCAGAGTTCCCATTTCTGCTCCTGTGCTGTGAACCTCTGGTGATCTTTTGGAAGCTGGCTAGGGTGCTTCTGGCATGCTAAGAAAATTCTGCCATCCAGGAAATTCTTCTGTTATTGCCTGCAGCCTTGCTAAGCTCTTCTTCACCTTTTTTATCAGAGAGATGAACTTCATTTTGCTTCAATGAACAGTGAGACTGGAAGGGATGAGCCTTAATATGCCTTGGACCAAACAGTGAAAGAAAATTTCCTTGTCCCAGCCAGGTCAGATAGTCTCCTCCCATAGATCTTCTGCTCTGATAAACATTAAAACTCTGCTTATAAGGTACTTGTGAGTGTTAAAAAGTGTGTTTTTAAAAAATTATTTTAGATTCTCTTGCGGTATTTCCCCAAGAAGGGCTTTAACCCTATTTATTCAGTTCTCTTAATTACAGTAGTTAATTTTTTTACTGATCTAATGTTGATGACAGATGCAGTCAGGAAGGGTCAGAGCAAGCACTAACTATTATAAGGGAATTGGGACATAAAGCTGCCACTTAAAAAGGCCATATTTTAGGTAGGAGCTTGTGGAGGAGGAGGTGGTGGTGTCTCCTGTTACTCTGAGTTTGCAGGCGAAAGAGCAGTGATACCAGGAGAGCAGCATGTGCTGTCACTGTCCTTCCCTCCCAGCCACACCATGCTGCAAACGGGAGGGAAGCCATCGGGTAGGAGCTGTGCTGGGTATACCACAAGTGGCGGTGCTGTTTGTGCCTGCGGCAGTGTCACCCTCTGCATCCAGCCAGCTCTAGCACAACATGGAAAGTATCAGGGCACATAGCTGGTCCCAACTTCATTGCTCTCTGCCTGGATTCCTCCCTCACCAAGGTGGTTGGACATAAGGATTGCCTCCTGCATACATTCATATGCACCATTACTTGTGTAAGTGATTGTGCTGGGGTGTAAATCAGCGGTGGTTTTGTGGCCTCTTTCTACTGTACGCTAATAACCTTACCTCACAATTAACATTTCTTTTCCTGTGCTTTTATCTTATTCTTTGGATTGCCTGGCTATGCTGTAACTGGTCCCTTCAAAATCTCTTGCCAATGCTATTAAAACAAAGATGATAAATTGTCCAATGTCTTTCTGTGTACTGTATGACATTCTGTTCTTCTAAATAATTTATTAGCAGAGAAATTGCAATGAAAGTATGACTCTGGTTTCTTTGAAATGTTCATCTTGACAATTTATGATCTTTCACATAATAATTTGTCTTGTTTCTAAGAACAAAAATGAACTAAGACAGATTTGATGTTGCGTGGGTTCATGTCACTTTTACGTGTTCCTCAGTAAGAAGAGATTTGAACCCAGCTAACCAAAGTTCAGTCAGACCAGTTGAAATGTTAGGATGCCTTCAGTTCTGAAGACAGCATAAAAGAGCTGGAATAGAGAGTGGGTGAAGGCGGTTACCACTGCAGCTGTCTGAAAACTCAGTATGTTACAAAGACTACACAGTGGAACCTGTTACGTGTTGGTCCCTGATATTTCAGTACCTCGTTCAGAACTTCATCGAGCCCATTTCAAATGTATTCTGAATCTTTATCAGTTGCTTTGAATGAACATTGTCACAGTTATTTTGGTTTCTACAGAGCAATGGAAGAAGGTTAATTTCTTTGAAAGATATTTTTGGCAAATCAATTTATTCCCATGTTGCAAAAAGATATTCACATTCTTCTGGTTGACAAAGAGGCAAGTTATTCTGCTAACATACTTTACATTGCCCTGTCTGTATCATAGAATCATAGAATTGTTTGCATTAGAAGGGACCTTAAAGATTATCTAGTTCCACTCCCCATGCCATGGGCAGGGACACCATCCAGTAGACCAGGTTGCTCAAAGCCTTGTCCAACCTGGCCTTGAGCACTTCCAGGGATGGGATATCCACAACTTCCCTGGGCAACCTTTTCCCGTGTCTCACCACTCTTAGTGAAGAATTTCTTCCTAATGTCTAATCTGAATGTACCCTCTTTCAATTTAAAGCCATTCTCCCTTGTTCTGTCCCTACGTGCCCTTGTAAAACGTCCCTCTCCAGCTTACTTGTAGGTTTCCTTTAGGTGCTGGAAGGCTGCTCTAAGGTTTCTCTGGAGCCTTCTCTTCTCCAGGCTGAACAAGCGCAACTCTCTCAGTCTTTTAGCATACACTTCAACAGTTACTGCTGACACAATGGAGAACTCTGCAACAGCTTAATGTTAAAATACATATTTCAGTGGGTGTGAAATACGTGCAGAATCAGCTTCCATTTTTACCTTCAACTCTAAAATCAAGGAATGCAGTGATTCCAAAAGCAAACTCCTGATTTTTGATGAAGTCAAACTATATATTGAAAATTTGGTTTAAGAGTGTCTTTTAAAAAACAAAGGAAAACAAGCAAGACAACAACTGCTTGTTAGCCACATGGACAGTGAGATTGAGTGCACCCTCAACAAGTTTGCTGATGACACTAAGCTATGTGGTGTGGTCGACATGCAGGAGGGAAGGGATGCCATCCAGAGGGACCTCAACAGGCTTGAGAGATGGGCCCGTGTGAACCAGAAAGATGATCAGAGGTCTGGAGCTTTATCCTGGAAAATCCTCTAAAATTTCAATATTTTATGGAATTACAACCTTGACCTGGATATAGCATGAGATCATAGACCATCTGGTTGTCACTGGTAAACTCAACAGTGAGTTTTTGAATCAGGTCACCAAGCTGCGTTGAGAGCTGTCTATGTTAACTAACATTATCACTGTTCTACTTGCTGGTACTGAGCAAATGTAGAGTGGTGATTAGACCCAGACAGTTTTGACTGCTGTACCTTTTCAGACCTCCCTAGAGTGATGTCTTTAGTCTTTCTTTCCTTTCTCTTCCTTTTCACCCACCCCAGAGCTATTGCTCCGTTCCCTCAGTGTGGGAACAGGTTGGATTTTTGAACACATTGTTCAGCTGGAGAAAACGTGCCTGAGACCTGTTCAAGGAGTGTTGCTGCATGTCCTTTATGCCAGAGTTTTGTGATGTGTCAGTTCGTCTAGTGCAGAAGATAAGGAAAAGGACCTTTAAAAAATGGAGCCTTTTAAAAAATGGAAACTATGTTAGCTTTAACAACCACCCAGCAGAACATAAGGGAGCATTTGCAACTTCTGGAAACTCAGATAACTGCAGGAATGAAATGAAATGTTGAAGTTATTTTTCCTGCCTATACGTTTGGGCATATCAATAGATTTTTTTCTCAGCAAAAAACCTTTACCTTGACGCACTTTTATGCCTTCTGTATTTCTATTTTTCCTACTTTTAAATACATACCTTTATCTTGGCAACCAAAGCCCATTTTTAAACAAAATGTGTTTCACTGTCATTCCCCCAAAAGTTTTACCTAACTATAGCTACCTGTGGCTCTCCTGTGTGTGCCTTGTCACAGGCTGCCCGCCCTCGCCCTGCAGAGAAACCATGTTCTGAGTTTTCTATTTTGGATAAACCTCATTCTTCCATGAGCAGTCTCTCCCTGCTTGTTCACTGAAGCTGCTCTCTACACCCCTGTCCACTTACAAAAGTTTTCCTCGCACGTTGAGTGGTGGTGCTGCAAAGAAAGAAACGCAGAGAGTAACACTGAAGGACAAGTACAACAGCTGTGAATGGAGTCGCCTTCCAGAAATCCTGCCAATGGTAATAAACAAAGCTTTTTATATATCACCACTCTTCTGAGCAATTAATGCCAGCAGAAGATGTATCCTAAGAAAAAAAAAAGTACAAAAAATGTGTACACGCCTCCCCCCACCCCACCCTTTATAAGTCCGTAATCTTCCTGTATTTCTGTTCCAGCTGGCTTAATTTGTCTGTCTCCATATCCCAGGATTTTCCTTCTGGGATAATTTATTAGTCCAGTTTACAAGTAGGATTGTTGAAGTTCCTCATTCTGTTTCTGTTCATAGCCAAAAATAAGTTCCTAGGTTTTTTGTTCAGAAATCCATGTTTGCACATAACAAATCAGCAGAGTTTGTGGTATGGATCTAACCTCGTTTTTTCTCCAGGTAAGAAGCCCAGGGAGCAAAGCTGAGTGTTTCTGGCATCTGTGGGACTTGTGAGACCACATTCCAGTAATCATGTGAGACAGATTCTCAGTGCACATGAATCATGCGTGTTCAACAAGAAAATTACTATTACATTTCAGTTTCCAAATAATTCTCTCCTAATAATTTTATAGCTTATCTGTATTTCCTACAGTGGTGGGGGTTTTGTTTGTTTTTTTTTAAGCTTTGAATCTATGCATTATGAATTAACTTTAAAACTATATACATTCCCTTTCATTTCCAATAATGTTTCCCTGGGAAAAGGGTAGAGCACTCTCTATTTAATCATTAAATGCTTTGATCTGTGTTCCTCTGCTTGTAAATGATCAGTCTGAATATAATACCAGAAAGGGAGACAAATATTAAAAATAAAAAAAAAAAATGTTTTGTTTTTTTTTTTTTCTCTATAATGGTTTAAAAATAAATAGAAATAACCTTTCACATTAATTTCAAAACCTCAAGATATTTTTTATATTTGTTGAAAATTTCTTCAAATGCATTGCATAATCAAAACTTACTTAGGAATTTATTTTGTTATTCTTTAGTTTTTGAAAGATTACAAGTTTTAGACTCCTTGTTATCTATCTTTTGGGTGAAGTTTAGCTCTATGATGACACCACTTTTCATCTCACATTTTTTCCTGTGGATGGTAGGCATTTTCATGTTTCTCCAACCTTGAAATGTATATTAGCGCTGCTTCTGACACCTGGGAAGTCAGATTATGGTTTTTGGCTGGTAGAAAAAGCAGATAAAAATCTGGCTGGCTTGTGTTCATAAACCTGTTCCAGAAATGCAGTGCCCCTTCCAGCTTCTTTTGTCTATGTACTGGGGAAGAAGTGTGGGGAAGCAAAAGTTTTGGAAATTTTGGTTACCTTCCTTGTAATACCATTTGCTGGAAATAAGGATACGTGTGATTTCCTTTGTAGGTGGGCTTTCACAGTACACTTGTGTTCATGCACCCTGTACTTCAGTTGTTGTGGTGTTTAGGCAGGGCAAGAAGTGGTTTATCAGCTTTAGTGTTGCTGTTTGTTGGGGTTTTAATTCTCTGTCTTTTTTCTTTTTTTAAAATGACACGTAAGATTGCAGCTTCCAGTTTTAAAACCAGTAAATATATTTGTTCCTCCACTTTGGTCTTATATCTCATGGGAGTCCAGTAACATGACAACATTCCACAGGGTGTTGCAGCATTCACTGAATATGATAAAGGGTGCTAGTGAATGAATTGGGATTCTCATATATTTGCAACATGATGAGTTGCGGCATTGCTTGTGGCTGGTAAAATAAGGTGTGGCGCCACAGAGTGAGTAGAAACCGCGAAATGTAATACTGAACATCAGTTGCATACCCTGCACAAACACTGATCTCAATATCCCTTGGTGAGAAAGCAACATTTGACTTTCTGATTTGAAAGTACATTTGAGCTGGTTTTTCTTGTGTCATATTTGCATACAAAATGTGGGTGTATTTATAGATGTGTTTTACATACACCTGTGCCATTTGGTTTGATATGGGACATAAAATTGACTTCTTTATAACAGGCTGACATTTTTATGCCTTTTGCATACTTTTTATAGGAAATGGAGCAACTCAAATGAATACTTTTGTATTAAAAAAAATGGGTTTGATCTAATACATGCCAAACCCCCTGTTTTGGTAGTTTTATCATCTAGAAATGAAGAATACAGCTTAGGACCTCTGAAGTGAGCTAAACATTCTGGACTGCTGTTTTAATCCTCTGTTGAACAGGTAGACAGTTTTGCTGATCTGTCACATTTTTACTATGTTATGGAAAAGTTCTCAGTGTGAGAGCAAAATGCCTTTTTTTGTTTTTTCAGGTATTTTTAGAAAATACCTGATAGCATCTGGTACTGGGAAGCAGACAATTTAGGATTAAAGATCAAAAAAGTTAATCATGCTCTCTATATATGCACTATTGCGTTACAACCAAATGATAAGAAAATGTGCTCTTGGATTTATGGGATGTGAAGATGCCCACTGTAGTAAACACAAAAGTGCAAAAATAAAAAAAAAAGCTCAGTACATGTAGTGCAATCTACTAAGGCAATAAATACTTCTGTGGAAAGAATCTAACTTGTGAACTGGAACATGGTTTAATGAACTACAAATCTGAACTATAACTCAAGAGTACACTGGGATCTTTCATTGTCTGAACCAGAGGAGCTAAGTCTATGTCAGATTGTTGGAATAAGACAAATGGGAGAGCTGAAACTTGTCTGAGTAATCATTATTACTACATGAACAGTTGTTTGGTTTTTGTTGGTGTTTTTTTTTTTTTAATTACATTTTTTTTGTTGATGAATGAACTTGGTTCAGGAAGCCTTTTCCAGCCTTCAGAAGCTGTTTTGCTATTTTCTTCTGGATATAGGAGCTAATCAGTTCTATTTGTTATGCTAGATTGATTTTATATATAACTTCAGATATTCTCTTCTTCCCTTGGCTTCCCTGTCTCCTGTTCATGCAGAAAACCCCCTGAAAGTGAGAGCAAAGCCAGGGTTTAGTTGCTGGAGCACTAACGCAAGTGTTAAAGCAGGCTGCAGGCAGAAACAATAGTGAAATATGTGGACAGGATGGGTCAATATGTGGTGGATGAAACGCTGAGACATACACACAGTGAGGAAAAGGTTGAGTCGGCCTGAGTGAGATGGGGGGAGCCAGGGCAGATCTCACCAAGTTCAGCAAGCAGGACTGGACCAGGAACTGTTGTCTAAATGTGTGTCCACAGTAATAAGGGAGGAGAACTGGCTTTTTGTGATTAACTGATTTAACAGTTAATGTCTCAGGTCCCTCCACTTTAAAATATTGACAGGTACCTTTAATTACTTCACACAAGTAGTAATTAGCCCCAGTTTGTTCCAGTAATGGTTCCTGAGGTATTTACTGCACAAGGCTTTACTGTAAAGGCAGGTGCTCCATTTTGCTGTGGTGTATAGATGGTTTTGTATCTATATTTAGTTCAGTGTATGCTTTCTTTTTTTAAACATGTTTCTGTACTTAAATTCTGATCGAAAACTGAAAAGCTGATTTTTTTTAAACTTAATGGGACTGCACAGTTACGGTAGGTTTTCCCGATACCATACTGAAATAAAAACGTTGCAATAACTACAATTATTCCAGAATTGAGCTTTATAGGGAACAACAGTTTAATATCCATTTAGAAGAACTCTGTGTTACAGTAGATGACTAAAGCTGGAACTTGGCTCATTTCAGGTCAGTACATGGATACTAGGAAGCTTATTCAGAAATCCCCTGGAAAGTAAAGTGCCAGTTCAAGAAATAGAAATCAAATTATATCTATCCACCAGCAGAGTTCTTCATAGTCATGAATTGATTTTAATGTCAGCTCCAACTTGTTCTTAGATTTTTGAGGCATTTCCCAACAGAGAGGGCTTCAGTGATTTATTTTTTGTTGTGAACTGAAGTGCTCAGTTTTTCCCAGGTAACACTTACTCACTGCTCTTGAGATTTGTTTCCTACTGTTCTGAAGCATGTCCTGTCTTTTGTTTTGGCTAGAAATGTTGCTGAGTTGAGTGGTGATTTTCTCTGGAAAAAATGAGGACAGAGCAGTGTAGGATAGCTTTTCTGAAATCTTGCCAACCTGTTGCACAGGGGTCTGCACGGGAGCTGTCTTTGGCCAGAGGAAGCTCCTCCAGAAATACTTCTGTGTACTTGTGGGTTCTACAGTTGATTTTATTATTTAGTTTGCAGAAGTTACTTTCTAGAGTCATGCTTGTTCATTTTGCTTCCAGTAAACACTTCACCCACACACAAGCATACTTCGTGATGTATTTGTAATATTTGATTAATTAAATGTTCAGAAACTCTAATAAATACTTGAATTTCTTTGCCTTGCTAGATTATTTATTTTAACAAATAATTTCTTAAATATATGTTAGCCTCCCTGTTTAAAATTGAGTATGTAGCTTTTTGCTTTTGCAATTTAGTACGTAGCCCTTAGCTTTTGCATCAGAGAATTGTTTTCTCCCATGTTCTTAATTAAATAATCTTTAGGAACCCTCAGTTTATAGAGATTCAATTAAGTCATTCCTTTCTTATAATTAAATAATGAACCACAGCAAGTGATCATGTAAACGCTGTCAGAAGTTATGTCTGAAATATTTTACAATGAGCCTGACACCAGTTCAATGACTGTATCTCAGGTAATCAAGCTAGCTTCCTATATTGGGTAATTTGATCATAAATTCGATCAGTCCAGTCAAGGATGACTCTGATTTGCTGCTGGTCAGCTTAATCGGGATGGCCCGTGTTTTCTTTAAGGCTCTGTTGGTCAACCATGGTTATCAAAGGCACCACTTTTCTTAAAGCCATTAATTTCTTTATTGCAGTGATATTCCACAGAATGACAATACAATAAATTGTCTTTCTCCTGCTTCCATGGGATGTAGTAGATACTTAACCTTTATTGAAGGAGGAAGAGCAGATTCCGTTCCCATTGAAATTACTTTGTGTTGCCTCCTGCCTATGTTCAGTTAAACGTGAATACACTTCCAATGAAGTAGCAAACATTTGATTTCAGCGTTGTGTGACTGCATAAACATCCTCATGCCCATGAATTAATGGAATAAATTGAATATGTAAGGTTTCTGTGTGGGAATTAGCATGGGAAAGGCCATTTCTTTCAAACTAAGGACTCATACTCATCACTGGAGTGCTTTGAGCATCCCTGTAATACAAAATGCTATTCCTACCTCTCCTCCCAGATCTCAGTTGTTCTGCTTCAGCACAGCAGCGCATTGGAGGGGGTCATCTTCCCTGTTAGAAGGAAGCGGTCCTGTTGCTTCATTGCTGAATGAGGTTTCACTTGAATTTTTTTATTTCGTGACAAAGTTTGAAAGGGCTGAGGTGGAGCCATGACCTTCATTCTGCATTCTACATTATTATGTCTGTTTGAAAGACTTACACCTTCAAACTGTTTAATTTTTTTTTTTTGGCTTTGCAAATATATTTCCAAACCTATAGAAATAGATTGCAGCCTGTATTTAGTAACTGCTTCCTATCCCATTCTGCCTTTCACAACAGCAGAATTACTGAAAGATGAGCATTACTTTCAAGCTTAGCTTTACTATTTTGCCACATAGCTGTTTTGAAAGTGCATTATACTTCAAAGGAGCATAATACCATTTGAAATGTGCACTGCAAAAAAGAGATGAAACAAACCCTAATGTTTTCTGCTTATTTAAGGTATATAGCACTTCTAACTACCAAAAAAATGTTAGGGCCACATAGTAATGCAGAAAGCATGAGAAGCCTTAAGGGTGATTTTTTGACTTACAGAATGTGAGGAGTATCGATTGAGGACAAGATCACAGAGGAGCATTTACATTATTCAGCATGTAGTTGAAAGGAAGAAACACTGCAATTCCAGCGTGATGAAATGCCCATGAGACCATTGATAAGGTTATGCTACAAAAAGAGATTTTTGCAATGCTTTCAGTTTATAACTGGGTTATGTTGTGAGATTCAGTGGTATATAAATAAGACCATGTAGGAAAGCTGTAACATTCGTATCTTATCCAAAAGAACAGATATAACAATGATAAAATACTGTTAGTGTAGGGTAAATATGCTTTTAGTTTTGTTTACCTTCTATGCAACTATGCAACAGGCAAGTGAGATTTTTAAGTCGTGAAAGTTTTTACCCACAGTGTTTTGTGTGAACGTTTGAAGAAAACACTCCTTTTTGTTCAGGATCCGTGTTTCTTCAGGCAGTACCCTGATTAATGAATGAGTTTAATGAAATTCATTTAGATATATGTTGAAATGGAGTTGTATGATTATTAGTTATTGACTGTCATTTATGCTTTAGTAATGTTTTAAAATTCTCTGTTTCTGCTGATGGAAGATTATTTTGGGTTTTCATCAGATATGAAAACCTTCCTGAAATTAGTTGCGGACTTACCCACTCTGTGCAGAAATACGTTGTTGTATGTTTCATGTTTGTAGTGCAGTAATTCATGAAGAAAAATATTTTGAAGCGAATCATACATTAAAGATGGTTTACAGACTGTCTTAAAAAGCCTTTAAACCCATTTAAAAATTATCCTGATGGAGTAATATTTTTCTTGTCATGTTTGTTGAGACTAGGATGGTAACATATTTATAATTCAGTAGGACTGACAAATAACGATTTGTGATTTCTTTTGATACATTTTTATTATGTTCAGAGGAATAATCTTGCTCAGTGGTTGTAGCTACAATTTAATCAGTAAAGAATATAAATTTGCTACTTTGACAGCCTAATGATGTAGAAAACTCTGAGGAATAAGTGGTCAATAGAGAGGTAAGTGCTTACTGATCGTACCCTTTTTCAAAGGAAAATCTCACCTCCAGTGCATTAGGTAGGTTCTGATTTTTCTGGTTCAACACATACCTGAAATGCTAAGCAGCACAACTTGTAGATTAAAAAAAAGACAAGTTTAACCATGTAAACAAGATTTTATTTTGTATAATATTTGTAATCCAAAAGATCAGCCATACCACTTGAACTGTGATGTAGGTGAAATCTTGTTTAACTCATTAGTTCATGTCTAGTGTGTTTAGTCTGTGTTGTGAAAAATATGCATATACTGTAAAGGTACTTTTTTTTTTTTTTGATTTAAATGAAAAAGCAGTTTTTCCATTCTTGCATTTGCATGTTTGTTTTTTGTTTGGCTGGTGGTTTTTTTTGGGGGGGGGGGGGGGGGTTTTTTTTTAGCATGCACAGCCTAAGTATATTCTGCCTTTAATTACCAAAAGCTTTGAGTATTTCCTTCCACTATTGCTGAATAGGTAATTTGCTTATTCACTGTAAGAGAAGCATGGCGAATGCTTTATCTTATGTTTGGTTTTTTTAAGAAAGTGTGCAGGTCTGCTCCGAACAGAACAGGGAGGATTTTGGCTTCCAGTTTCCCTGGGTCCTTTTGTCATCTGAGGACATTAGAAAACAATGGTGTGTCACTTTGGGAACGACAATGTTATTTTTAGAATGGAGTCAAACAGAAACAAATAAAAGGTTTGTGAGAGTGTAACTTCTGCCTAATAAATGTAACATAAAATGTGTTAGTGGTGGTGTCTTGCAGTGCAGCTAAGACTGGGTGAAAGTGAAATTAGTATGCATAATGCAAGAAAGGGGTGGGAATTGTAACAGATATTAAGTATCTTCCTATATTTGATGCCTGAAGAAGAAATATTTGTCAGCAAGGGAAATAGTTAACAGCTTATATTGCAGCAGTTGTTTTTAATAGGAACATATCCAGGAAGACTTAAGTTGACGAAGTCCAGGTGGTTCATTGATTATAGCAATTGTATGTAATGTATATACTGTACCAGTCCTGGCAAGCTTTGCATCCACCAGTTTTACCAGAGACCAGAATGCAGTTGTATACACTACTCTGCTGAAAGGGAAAGTGAATGAACAATATTATCAATGCCCCTTTTGTTGATTTGTCAAGAAACATGCACAATATTTGCAGTTATTGTGTCAAATACAAAACCAAAAACATATCTGTAGGCAGTTTGTGTTAGGCACCATCTGGACCATATGTGATTTTAGGATTGCAGTAGCACAGTACTTGGGATTTTACACTAGGACAATCATGGAAATCTAATGCACAATTTAAGGTAAGGCAGGAAAGAGGCCTTTACTCTTTCAGAAGCAAAATAATTTATTAATTATCACTTAGCCAAATTTGTTCCTGATTCAGACATTGTACAATTTCCCTCCACAAGTACTTTTGAATATGGTATTAAAGGTAGACATTTGGTAACATGTTTTTAATAATATTACTTACTATGACTTTGGGGGGTATTTAGATGTCTAGGCCAAGACCTCTTCTCAGACTTAGCGTACAGTGTATAATGTACAGTATACAGTACTTAGTGTACCGTAAGTATATGTCAATATAAGCAGGGCAATTCAGAGCACCTAAATTAAACTCATCCTCAGTAAGCTCTGAAAAAGCCTCTCTGTATCTGTTGCTTTTATAAAGCAGCTTGTAGAGTGTCATGATCTTGCTTTCTCATGTTTCACATTGTGAATACTCTTGTATATGTTTTCTTGGGAATATGCTGCTGAATTAATCCAATATAGGTGATTATGGTTTGATACCTGAAGTTAAATTTGGAACTTAAGTAGGAAATAAGCACTTTTACTTTAAAGCACA
The DNA here is from genome assembly GCF_000696875.1 of Nestor notabilis. Taxonomy (NCBI): domain Eukaryota; kingdom Metazoa; phylum Chordata; class Aves; order Psittaciformes; family Psittacidae; genus Nestor; species Nestor notabilis. The sequence goes on from NW_009919583.1 coordinate 17,390, forward strand.
CTGTGATTTCATGTATCAAAATTCAGGGGGTTTATATTGGGATAAAGTAAATGTTATTGCAACTGTTATTTGACAAGAAATTGTCTGTAAAATAAATCAATGAAAGCTGTATTAGGACATAATAACAATATGGGTAAAACTGAGAAAAACCAAAACCAAACCCACAGAAGAAGGGGAAAAATGTGGCCATGTCTATTTAATTTCTTGGGTGGTTTGTTTTTTTTCCTGTTTGAAAAGCAGTGTACAAGTACAATGTACTTACAACGAGCTTAAAAATGTTTTTAAAAAACCTGGTTTTAATACAACCTAAGAAGAATGGCACTAGAAACAACAGGACATTTGAGCCAGAATAAGAGACAGGAAGCCTGCAAGAGTGGAGGACACAATGATGTGCTTGGTTGAGTAACCAAAAGCTGGGTATCATTATGTCAATCAAAACACATCAGGCAGTGTTCCAGTCTGGAATCCCTGCTGTAATCATAAAGAATAATTAAAATTTGGGAAAGATCATGTTTCAATCTGTGTCTCCTTAAATAGTGATAACTAATTTAGGGACGTGCTCCACTCCCAAGTTTGAACACATGCATTTTTAAAGACAACAGTGCTAAACTTAGGTCCAATTAAAACCCCACAAAACCAGTAAAACCCTCAAACAGTGTTTTTTACATTTGCATGAATGTAAAAATGCATGCATATATATACATGACAGGTTCAATTTGATTGTGCTAAGTTAATGATAGTATTGCTACTACTGCTGAGAAAAAGTTGAACTCAGCTCTGTGTACCTGTTCGTAATTGCTCGCTCCTTAATAATGCCAGTGACATTTCTGGGGCTGCTATTGGGAGAAATTATATTTCCTGAAACAGTTTGATGGCAGAAGCTCTAACTTCTTGGAACTCCATTAACTCTCAAAATCTGCTGCCCATTTTTACACACAGTACCTTGAGGGCAGCAGAAAACCTTGCTGTGCATGCTCATGTTCATTGCTGGAAGGATGCTGCTGTAAGCACAGCACAGAAAGACTTGCTATGCTTCCTCTTCAGTGTTTTACCTCTAGCATGTATGGCAGAGTATCTTTAGAAACATCTGACAATTCAAAATGAAATATGGATTACTTTCTGATAATACATAACAGAAAACAGCTTATACCTGGTATTTCTTAGGTCTTTGAACACGTGCTTGGCCTGGCAGAGTCAGACTAGGCTAGATTATCTAAGCAAATTCAGTCTCCTTCTTGCTGGATATTGTTACTCTGGCACAATCTGAGTGTGCCAAGTCCTTTTATGTATTTGCAGTGGATAACTATTCAGTTTTATGTGCTCCCAATCTATGAGAATTCTATATATAATGTACCCTCTCATACCTGCCAGCTCTCATTCAATTTTGTGAGCACAAGGGTTCTCAAATGTTTATACGGTTGATCACATTTCCATCCAGACTGCTGTGTGGGCCACCTGCCCCTTCTTTGCAAATATATTCTGTGAGAATTAGAGCAACTGACTCCTGAGGGATGTCTTTACTCTAGTTTATGGAGGTTTTAGTGAAGGTCAGCAGCTGGAAATAAGAAAAAAACAGAGCAGCATAATATTACTTACCTGTCTGTGAAGCACAAAGAGATTAATAGATCACATGGGCCTGACCCCCTGTGCAATGAAACCTCTGAGCATTCTCCAGCAGTGTTATTAATTTGAATGTTCTGTTCTTCATGCATATGTGAGAAAAGGAAAGCAGAAATGATGTACTGATGCCTATCCAGAGATTTATTAACAAGTAAGAAGAGAAAGCTCATTCATGCCTTTAGAGCAGGTTAGAGCCAAGACCAGAGCACACAAGAAGCACACAGGTGGTCATGCTCAGTAAATGTTCTGGGGGGAGCTGGCTGGGACCTACTGGTTCCTGCATTGGTCAGTGAGTATTAAGCAACTGTATTGTGCATCACTTGTGTTTTCAGAAATTCTTCTTCTGCTTCTGTTTTTTTGTTCCCTGTTATTATTGTAATTGTTGCTATTATTTCGATTATTATTATATTTTATTCCATTTCAGTTATTAAACCTTTCTTATCTCAACCCATGGGTTTCTTCCATTTCTCCTCCCCATCCCACCTGGAAGATGGGGTAGTGAGCGAGTAGCTGCATGGTACTTAATTGTCTTCTGGGGTTAAACCATGGCAAGGAGGCTTTTATGTCATCTGTGAGATTAGAGAACATGAGGAAAGACTGTTGTGGAAAGACTTCACTTCTGAGTGACAGAACTGATTTGGGGTGGGAGGACTCAAGGAAATGAAACTGCAAGAGGAGATAATTTTTCTTTCAATTAAGGAACCAAGAACAATTTGCCTAAAATACAACCAGACAAAACCCAGAAGTTGTTATACAGTTTCTCAGGTTTCCGTGGGGGAAGCCATACATTAGAAGCCCATGCAGATTTATTTACAATTATATACTGATTTTGTGGAGTTCAGTGAGTAGATAGGATCAGACTATAGAAATTCTCATCAGTCAGTTATGGTATAGATATCCTCACATTTATAGTTTCTTGTCCTTGTATTTATCTAGATTTATTTCTTGTGGTGTTGACTGGTTTTCAGTGTAATTTATACAAGTTATTTGATATTTGTATTTCTCACTTTCTTGACTGTTGTCAACTTAGAATAATGTTATTTTGCTGTTCTACAAGGTATTTAGGGTTAAATTCTTTAAAGAATGTGACAGATTCAAGTCTTGTGATTATAGTGGTCATGCACATACCTTGTTATGGCTATACTGCACAAGAAAGTACGAGAATATTTTAGTATTTCCACTGTTTCTGGATTGTAAAATAGTGCATGTAGAGTACAGGAAATTGACATAATACTTAGCTTTCCATGTGTAGGTATCTTTACTTAAATCTTTGCTTTCCTGTCTCAGAAAAAGAGAATTTGCAGTGGAAGCCATTGGAGACCTCATAGCAGCCTTCCAGTATCTGAAGGAGGCCTGTAAGGATGCTGGGGAGGGACCCTTCGTTAGGGACTGTAGTGGTAGGACAAGGGTTAACAGGTTCAAACTTAAACAGGGGAAGTTTAGATTAGATATAAGGAAGAAGTTCTTCACAGTGAGGGTGGTGAGGCACTGGAATAGGTTGCCCAAGGAAGTTGTGAATGCTCCATCCCTGGAGGTGTTCAAGGCCAGGTTGGACAGAGCCTTGGGCGACATGGTTTAGTGCGAACACATGGAATAAACTCCTCTGTCCATGCCCATGGCAGGAGGGTTGGAACTAGATGATCTTAAGGTCTTTTCCAGCCCTAACTATTCTATTATTCTGTGATTCTGTGTATTTCTGCAGTGTTGACAGTGTGTCAGGTTTTTTTGTTCTACCCTATATTTTCTTAATAAATATCTATTATTTTGCATATGCCCTTCTATATGTATAGGTGCATATATAAATGTAATTTTAAATATGTAGCAAAGTATGTTTACAAATGAACTTTTACAACAAAAAAATATTCAAATATATTTAAATGGTATTCCAGTCAGTGAAAATAGACTAAATTGTACAGCAAGTACCAAGTAGTATTACTTTTCAAATTACTATGCTCTTTGCATTTTTCAAGTTCCTTTTTAAGCTCTTTCATGTTTTAGAATTGTAGATTAGTGCATATAGCTATGTTATATTTAGCATTCTTTGTTCTTGGTGCTCACTTTTATGTAAGAAAGCAACTGAGTCAACTTAGGTTCTCTGAGCCTTACTCTGTATTGAATATTACCATTACTGTGGAAAAGTTTGCTTTCCCTTCTAAGTTTGAAATGCAGTTTCAAACTTTTCTTTTACTTCTGTTTTATACTGCTTTTAACTATCTGAAGGACTGAATGTATTTTAGGTACGCACTGAATTGTACTGTGCTCTATTGTAATCCAAGATTACATTCAGAAGAATAGGCTATAAGTGCCTTCCATATTTCTGATTTAATTGGCTCTCCTCTGAATCAATTCACCTGGTTTTGTGGGTTTTGGCGCACAGATGCAGCCTGTAGCTTGTGGGCTTTGAGGCTTTTTGCCAAAGCCCTTCATAGTTAAATTGAAGCCTCATCGCCTCAGGTCTGAAGTTCCCTGACACTGGAGGATACTAAAGCCTGGGAAAACTGCTTTAGTTTGCCGTTTACTGAAGAAGAGTTTCCTTATTCCCTAGAATTCACTTCTACATATTTAACAGAGAAGCTGTGTTAAGGGAGTTGCTATCTTTTGGCTGATCTCAAGTGAACCATTCAAGTTGAGGAGTTTATTCCACGTGTAGTGGAAACACTACGTTTCCAGTGTAGAGGAAAACTCTGGTTGGTGGCTGTAACTCAGATTAAAAAGGTAGGTTGGAAGGTTTTATTTGTCTGTTACTAGGTCTGAGTTGTTAGCGGTTC
>NW_009919583.1:21808-31896 GCF_000696875.1 Nestor notabilis
TTTCCTCCACCTTGCATGTTGTGCAGTCCTTAAAGGAAATGGGTGGTAGACTAAAGGTACATGTTAAAAGAGAAAGTGTTTGAACCAATGGTTTAATCTGGGAACATAAGTACAAATGTCCAATTCAAAATTGTATTGTTTCTGCCAAATGAAGTGTAGGTTAACAGAGAAGGTGTTCATGTGCCTAGCTTGCGCTCTTAAATCACTTTGAGTACCTATTTGTCATTGCTGAGGTGTTATCATCATCTATTCAGAATACTTGCAAGGTTCTCAGTCGTAACCATGGTGGGTGTCATTAGACCATGATGAAGCTCCTGGAGTTAAACCAGTAGATCTAGGCTTGTTCTGTTAGCTTGTTTCAGATTTAAGTTTGCTCAGTTAATTTGCACCAGGCATTCTTAGAGCTGTAACAGACATCAGTATATGTTCTCGCCCATACTAATATTAAATAAATATTTGCAAAGTCATTCCTATGTTGGTAAGCTTCTTGTAGGAGCTCCCTTCTGGTCTTTTGGCAGTGTTACAACAGCTATTCATCACTGTCTTTAGGATTTCCATCTTTGTTCTGCTGAAATTTATTAACACTGTGCTATGATGGCCAGTAATTTTAAGTGTTGACAGCATATCTAAATTTATATGTTCCTGTTTTCTTTGAGATATCTGGACTAGAAGAAACACCACACTGTATGCAGTGATCACCTAGAAGGTAGACAGGGTGAAGACTTCACTTGTAGAGTTGTCCATTAAGTTTATATAATTCAATAATTTAATATTTAATTTATTATTAACAAACAATGCATTAATAAAGAACACATAATTGAAACAGAAAATAATAATAAAATTAGTTGTTAACGTATAAGATTTATAGTTACATAATAATTTAAATATTTACGTTAAAATAATGCCACCATTTAAGTATATTAGTACTTTCATCAATTCAGTAGCTTCAATGCTTGTGGTGTGTATGGCATCTAGACCGACTATATCACAGCCAGCAATGTTTTTAATGACCAAATTTAGATAAGTATTATCACGTAGAAAATGCTTGCACTGAAAATGCCATTTTCAAAAGTGTAAAAATTGAAATAGTATTTGAAAATTTCATCAAAACTGCTTTTGCAATCCCCAGAATATGCAAGAAGATTATATTCTGTAAGGAAAAAAAAAAATCACTAAAGGTTTTGAGTATTTTCAGTATCATGTATGTAAGATGTCTTATATAAAATTGTAGATTTTTTTTTACACAAATGACATGATCTGTAAATGGAAAAAGCTTCAGAATTATTATTCTGGATTTTTTTCTGCTTTGCCTTTGAAATTTTTTTGTTTTAACAACTCTTCTTAGCCCTTGATCTAGCCTCACTGCTGCGCGTAGTCCCAAGGCACGCAGCATTCAATGACATCAACAGGAATAATATGTGCACATTATTGAATTTTTTGGAGTCAGGTAGTGTCTTTTATGCCTTTTGTAAAGTCCCAGTAACATGGCTGTAGTGCACAGCAGGTGTTCATACACACCTCTGCAATGTAAATAAAAATGGATGAGAATTCCAATTTTGTTTTCACTCTGATTCTTTTTTTCTTAATTATTAGGCACATGAGTAAATCCCCAGATAGTCAGTCCTTTGAAAGTTTGGAGATGTGTTTTCTGTAACTAATCTGTTCCTGGATTTCTCAGAGCTGAATGTTGATTCTGTCATGTGACATGTCCTACTTTGCAGGAACTTGTGCAAACACCTATTTTGGATAGGAAAATATTGCTGTTACCATATTATGATTTTTTTTTTTTTTTTACTGAATGATGAGTTTTGTTGATGTGTAATAGGAAAAAACGTAAATACAAGTATACCAAGACACAGCAAAGAGCAATTCTAACTAGCTATTACACAGGAAACAAAGAGTAAAGATGTTGATGGAGATTTGCTTTTTTTTATCCATTGCTGAGAAGTAACGTTAAAAAAAAGTATATACAAAAATATTTTGAATAGTTGTTACTTGCACTGAGTTTAGAAACATATATAGGAGTACCCACTCTACATTTACCAAGGTACTGCAGCAATATGCACTAAAAATATATATATTTCATGTCTATAAATTTAAATTATGATCTGCTATAGAAAATCATAGAATCATGATAGAATCACAGAATGGTTTGGAAACGGCCTTAAAGGTCATCTAGTTCCAACCCCGCCTGCCATGGGCAGGGACATCTTCCACTAGACCAGGTTGCTCAAAGCCTTTTCCAACCTGGTCTTGAGTACTTCCAGGGATGGGACATCCACAGCTTCTCTGGGCAAGCTGTTCCAACCGTGAAGATGTTTATGCAGTACAGTACGATCCAACTTTGAGACTCTATGAAGTCCATATCAGATACATCTGAGAACACCGGCATGTTTTGGAAGGGTTTATAGTTTCTCCCAGCAAATCTTGATAATTTTTAATAAATTTGTCTTACTTTTAAAAATGTAAATGACATTTGTTTCTGGGTAACACACTTTATATGCAATTCTGTTTGATCTTTTAAGAGAGTTTTTATTTTCCTGTGTATTTTCCCTTGTAGTAATTATTAGCTAATGCATTTGCTCAACTGTAAATTTCTTTCATGATTGGTTTGCAGCTAGGCCTGCCTTGCATGTCTCACTAATACATGTGTTTAAAAAAATAATAAATAAATTTGTGAGTTGCAAATGTATATAGCACATAAGAGCACTTCCAATTACTTTGCAAACGGGTCTGGTTTCTGTAAGTATGTTTACTAAGCTGTACTGATTGTGAGAACTGCCTATTCTGAGCTATTATAACTGGAATACTGCTTCAGGTGAAAATGTATGTTTTATGCTTGTGTATATGTGCGGGAAAAAGAAGGGCTTGCTTTTCTCTTAGCAGTCTTACAAAGTCATGGATGTTTCTGAATCAAGCAAGATTTCTTTTTATTCTAGAAAATGACAAATTTCAGCAAGTCATTGCTTTGTCAGATCCAGCATTGTGTTTATGCAAGTCATCAGTGGTGCAAGCTTGAATCTTCATCTTCTAGTTGTTCGCTTGTTTGTTTAAAAAAAAACCCAAAACCACAACTTTTTTTTTTGTTTGTTAACTAGTGAAACCTTTATTTAGAATCATAGAAATATGTCACTATATGTTCACTTTTTAAAAAAAGTTCACACTTTTATGGATGAATTTTAAACTGATGAATGCCTCATAAAAGATTGGTTTTGTGTGTACTTTGTGATATCATAGGGCATTTCTGAGAAAAGTTGTTTCTTTCTGATTCTTTCTTGCGTCTTTCCAGGTGGATACATTTCACTTTTCTTTGAGAATTACAGAAATCCTGGAAAAGCTTTTATTATGGACCACAACATTAAAAGGATTAATATAAAATTACCATACTAGGTCATGCAGTTGAGATGTGATTTGATAGCTGTTACGCTGGGAATGACTGCAGGTTTCCAGATGCCTGTCTGTGGAGTTAATAGGGCCGGAGCTAGGTGAGGATCTAGTTGTGGTTCCTCAGCTTTGCCTGGAGTCCTTATATTGTCCTTGATGAGCACTGGCAGATGGGGATGGCTGGCTCTGAACTCCAGCATAGCCCTTAGGCTACATCTCTGCCTGTTTTTCTCCTCTGTTGCTCATCCTCCACTCTCCTCTTGTCTGCGTACCAGAAGACATTCACTATTCAAGGTCCAAGAGTAGGTATTGAAACTTCCATTGCTGGTCCTGCACTTGGTGGGGCTTCTCCTTGCAGGTCTGTCCCCAGGACCACAAATGAAACAGAGCATGCAGCGGACAGCTGCTACAACTGATCAAAGCAATGTGGTGAAAAATGCTGGTGCCAAGTAAGAGAGGCATGATGAGCTGTGCTGGAAATTTGGACACATTGGGAAGTCACTTAGAGAAAATGCATTTTTCTTCAGCATCAAATTTAGATAGTCTGACAGTATGCATAATGTATGCATTTTTAATATGGCTTCTAACTATTCAGAGGAGTGGCCAACAGACTTCTGTGAAATTTAGGCAGAACTAAAATGAGCCAAGGACTATGACAGCTTTTTTGGAGTAATTTTTTTAAGGGAGAATCATGAATCATAAAGTTCAGCGTTTTAGTTGCATGGAATAATGAAGAAAAGACTAGGTTGGAAGACAGCTCTGAAGCTCATCTAGTCCAACTTTCTGTTGGAAGCAGGGTTTTAGAATATTTTATCAATGCCCCATCATCCTGAGTCTTGAATATTTCCAGGGAGGGAGATTGAACCACTTCTCTGGCAAACTGTTTCCAATGTTCAGTGGTCCTCACAGTGGGGATTTTTTTTTTTCCTTATATTAAGTTGATATTTCCACTGATTCAGTTTCTACCTGCTATTTCTGGTTGTGTCATGGTGCATCCTTATAGAGCGTACCTCCATCTTCTCTATCAAGGACTTTTAAAGTATTAGAAGCTATCTTTTCTGTAGAGTGAACAAACCCAGCTACTTCAGCCGCCTTTATTATGTCGTGTTCTTCAATGCTTTACTGATCTTGGAGACCTTCTGCTTTTGAAGAGGACATTTGGTGGCATCTCTGATGAATTTTCTCTCTTGAACTGGGATTATCAAAGTAAAGCCAATGGAACATACTGAAAATGTAGACTACTAAATGCTGAAGAAAATCTGGGGAGTCAAACAGGATAGGATGAGAAGAGAATTAACTTTATGTGGAATTAATGATACTTCTATGTTTTGAATGCAGTGTCCCTTGTCTCCTCTCACCTGATGTGTGAATTAGTGGATTTTTTTTTTTTTATGCTTTTTAAGGATTCCAGTTAGGAAGGGTTTTTCTCCGCATTTCATGAAACCAGTGTTAGCAGATCCATTCCTACAGAGGGTGGTGATCTTTCTGTCCTTAAAACTGTGTGAGTCATTGTGTTTTATTAAACTAGCAATCATGCATAATTCAAAGAAGCATGGCCCCATGTCACCAGAATGTGTGATTCATCATACTCATACTGCCTAATCAGCCTTGAAGGACAGTGCATTGGAATTCCAGTCCCTTCTGTTGTTCTTGGAGGATTCTGCCCTTGGAGGTTTTGATACCCATGAATCCATACTCTTATGGACAAACTACATGAAACATGTTTTGAACCGGGCAGAAGGCATTATCTACAACCAAGTTTGCCTAATATGAAGTGGAATATGACTAAGCAAGCTGGCAGCAAGATGAAGTATAGGATTTGCCAAGAATGCGCAGAACTGGGTATTAAAGAAATGAAGACACTAATTAGTCCTGGTGAGGTGGGAATTAACAGATCCTAGGTTACTCATGGGGCTGTACTGCTTCTCATTCCAATGCTTTGTGGCACTCTGTGTTCTCAAGGTATACCAGCTTGCTTTGTAGTAGCCTCTTTTGCACAATTTGGATGGTATTAAGACCTTGAAAACTACCAGAAAGCAACATAATTATCATTCCATCACCTGTCATTGCGCTACATATCTTTGCTTTGGTGATCTATTGACTGTCAAGTATGTCCTAATCTTCTCCTCGCTGTGGGGTGAAACATGCAGTTCTTCATTGGGCCTGCAGTATTTTATGTACTCTTTTGAACCTGCAGCCTGTGTTTGGATGCTGATGTTTCTTCAATTGCTGGTGGCTTATGACTCATATTCTGTGGCGTACTTAAAATGCAACCAGCTCATAATCTTTAATACTGGGTTACTTTTCAGAGGGAAAGAATTATAACAAAATAGCCTAAATATTTTTTACTAGCATCCTGCTAGTAAAAGTAATGGTGGTGTGACTTGTTTCCTTTAGAAATCTTAGTCTCCGTATGCTGTCATCTTGTTGTCTTTTGCTTGAAATGCTCTCAATGTCTTTGTGAGCTCCCCTTTTGTTGTTTGTGGGTAATCGTTAAGAAAAAAACCAAGACTTTGTCAGACCCTGTCCTTGGTCTGTGTACTATGCATTGATCATGGGACATGACAGATACTAGGTGAACGTCTGATTAAAAACAAAAGCAAAAAGCACAGTCCCCTATACAAGCAGGGGAACCAAGAGAACAGAAGAACTGAAATAATAAATGAACAGTCAGAGTTCTAATTTTTCAGACTGCTCTACATTACTGTAGTGTTTTGTTCTAAATGAAGGCCACTGTAGAAATAATGCATTAGCTTGTTTCTTGTGTCATCCCTCCCCCCCAGTATCTAGACAGTACTTGGTTTCTTACAGGTTTGCTTTCCTTTCTTATAGTGATAGGTGAAAAAGCCTGAGCTGCAATAGTAATAGGAAACATCAGGCCCAGGTGATCAGCCTCTCTGAATAGAAGGCCTGTGTTGCCTCTTCAGTGTTGGGAACTCTGCAAAGCTTGCCTTCCAGAAACAAACATCTTTACACAGAGCTAATTCAGCAGTAAACATTTTCATATGAATAAGAAAAATGCAGAGAATATTTTCAGGGCTACCTCTGAATCCACCATAATATAGCACAGTATTCAGTCGTTATATATCTTCCGTATTCAATATGGTGGCTTATTTGTTTAGATAAGTCTGCTTGCCATCAGGACTCAATACTGCATGTGGGGAAAAAACCCAAAATCAAACATGCCTTTTGTCACCTTAATATCATTGGAAATTCCCGAAACACTAAGGGATATGCTGAACAGCAGCTTAGTATTTGGAAGGGATCAGACATGAAAGCAGAGGGTAGGAATAATCTCTAGCCCTTCAGGCTTGGGGAAGAGCAGTTGATTAATTAATTAGTGCTGTGCTTCCTAGTGCAAGAAAATACTTAGTCCTAGGAAATTGATTGGAAAGTCACTTGCGCATAAACCCACCAGCATTTCATCTTTCCCATGTCTGAAACTGTTACAGGCAGAAGTGGTACCCAGCTCTCATAGCCTGGAACACATCCCTGTTTGTTGTCTTCTAGCTGTGTGCTGGGACAAGTTCCAGGTATACATTGTGCTTTCCTCATATGATTCCCTTTGAAGTCTGGCCTGCATCAAGCAGGGAGGAAGCTAACAGGGAGGTACCAGGGTTATCTAGTAGTCTGCTTCTGCACCACAATTTATGTGTACATAGTATTTGTAATCCATCTGTGATGGTGTAGTAAGGTTGTTGTGGAACACACAGTGATTATGTGGGACCTCAAGGAACTAGGGATCTCTGAAATTCATTTGTGCTCTTGGCAAGGTCACACAGTAGATGAAGGATATGGATTCAGAAAGCAAAGAGGCATTTTGTGATGGGCAGGAAAGACATGATCTGACGATGTTCAGAACTAGAAACAGTCCTACTTTAAAAAAAATAGACTGAGAGAAACTTCTGGAGCAGTTTCATCTCCTACTCTTGTGAGGCATGCAAAGATGAATGAGGTTTTCATGTAGTGAGCACTGTGTTCTTAATGTGAGAGCTCCCCAGGCATTTTGGTGTTGGTCCCAGTGGTCTGTATACATTTGCAGATAAATTTTCTGCAGTCTGAATAGGATGTAGCAGTAACTTTTCTCTGTACCTTTTGATTGGCCTTAGGGTCTGTGGTTTCCTTTTCGCTTTCACTTGATACTGGGTCCTGCAGTACAGCTGTCTTATGCTGCCAAGACAAGGACTAGCACTCTGGTTCCCCAGAGGTGGCGACGTACCCTTCCCAAAAGATCCATCTTTGAAAGAGATGGATAGTTGAAAACAAAGTTATTTCTATTCTTAATTTTTCTGTGTGGCATCTACTATTTATTATTACTACAAACACTACAAACCAGAAATCTTTGAGGTCACTGTTGTGCAGAAAATTAGAGCAGGATTGTCACTTACCATGTAGGAAGTAAAAGTTCCAGAAACTGACTGGAGTATTTAAGTTTCCATACTCTGTGTGATGATTTTCATCCTTTGTTATTTCTTTAGGAAAGAATGCAACCAAAATGGGGACAACTGCTGAACTTTGTTTCTGTAGCTGTTTAAGTCTTTATGATCCATATGGATATTAGTGATGGATGTATTTACCATGTACTTATTAAGATTTCTGATTTACACATGAGGTAGGCCATTATTGCATGGTTTTAATACTCAGTGGTGATAACTTCACCCCATGTTGCTTTTTCAATTATTTTTCTGTGATACTTGGGTTGCACAGTGAGCCTATTTATTTTATGAAGTTTGGGAAATCAACCCACAACATTTTCGGAATTAATATATTCCATTTTTTGACAGTCATTGGTAATCCTGTGATAGCTGTGATTGTTGTCCATGGCATGTACAAGGTCTTGTTGAGTATAAGAGTACAATGCCCAAGGACTTCTTCATTTTATCTGAGCTTTGTAAGTATGTAAAAGAAATGAAAGGAGGATGGAGATCAATTACACGTATTGAAAGAACAACCAACCAACCAACCCCCCCCCAAAACCAAAAACCCAAGAAAGCTCCTCCCCTCAAAAAAAACCTACAAACCCAAGCAGAGATTGTTTGATGATGACACTGTATTTTAAAATTATCTACAGGTGGTATCTTGAATAAAGATACATAATTATTGAGAGACCTGTTGTCTCACTGGTACAGCTTCATTCACCTTTTTTTATATATTTGGGAAAAAGCCCTCATGCTACTTTTCCAGAAATATTGTTTCTAAATCAAAATTTAGAAGTAGTAAGTCATAATTCAGTCTTAGACAGACACAGTCAGGTAATTAAATAGTGCACAGGGTAAAATAATTCAAAGTCACGGACTCCATCTCAAAATCGTTGAGTAAACTAATGAAACTACACAGCTTTCTCTTTCTTAGACCATCCTATTTATCTGAACTCAAACAAAGCAAGAGTGAATATAAATATGAAGATAACTCATATTGCAGGAGAACTTCTGAAGGATTTGGGATCAAATTTGTACAAGAAGAGGGAGGACCACTGAATAAGGGTAACTTGGGAATATCTATGCTATAAGAATTACGAGTCTGTATTGTGCTTCAAGAATCTGTCTATATGCAGGAAATACATTGCTCATGAGTGAAGGTGTCTGTCAGTGTGCGTGTGAAAAACAGTATGTGCTTCCATATAGCTGAATCTGGAAGTGCTGTCATAACTAAAAAAAACCCAAAACCAAACAACAGAAAACTACATGTTGTCAATATGTGAAAGAGATGCAGAGTAACTTTTGTAGTTAAAAGATCATGCTGCTGAATTGGCGCTTTGTCAATTATAGAGGTTTTGGAGAAAAAACAAAACAAAACACACATGAAACCAGGAAAAGTTTAAACATGGTTTCAGAACGTATTAAATGAGATATTGAAATGTAATTTACACACATAAAAACTGAAGGAATAAATAACCATGGTTCTCAATAGTTACACAGACCATAGGTCTACTTACTTGATAATTTTTTATTGGAAGAATGTTAGTGCTAGGGTTCCAGTTAGACCAATGTCTTCTCCCTGACTGCAGCTAATCAGTGATACTGAAATGGCAATGGAGAAAAATCTCTAATAGACTTTTATGGCCTGAAAAATTCAGAGGTAAAAATACCAAATAGAAACCTTAACTTTGTAAGTTACTGTCTTACAGCCTCAGACTTATGGTGTATTTAGAGGGTTGTAAGGTGTTAGAGATCTCTGCTATTATGTCTTCATTTTATCTAATGTGGCTCTAGTTTATGAAATCTTGGGCATTAACAAGAACATAACTTTAATCCTATTTTGTTACTTTTCTTTACATTCATTCCAATATAGCAATGCTCCTTTGGTCCTAGAATACCTGTTATTTACTGATACATTTTATTTTTATCAGCCCTGGTTCTGTTATACAGTAGCTATAGCATGAATCCTTAATTGATACCATATTACACTTAAAAGGCCTGACTAATTTAATAAACTATTTTCCTTTCCATACAGTAGCACTGTGCATGAGAAGTCTGAAGATGAATTTGTTTACATTTTTTTGAGCATCAAACTGTGTCATTTTTCTTCTGTTACTTTCCTTTAGATTTTTCAGGGATATTTTAGTTGACAAGTGACCAGTGTTAAAAGATATGCTGGATTTATCTTAGCAGAAAGGCAATCTACAAAAGTGAGAAAAAGTAGTTAGTATGTGTATACAATCTGATCGCATAGGATAGTGTTGCTGCGTTGCTTCAGCCAAGACT
>NW_009919584.1:0-285 GCF_000696875.1 Nestor notabilis
TGCAGGACACACTGACACATACCATATCCTAGAGCAACAGGAGCCCACCAACACTGAGAACTGGCGTGGTAGATTTGGGGTCTGGTACAAGCTGACGAGGCAAGTAGGAGAGCCAAAGCCAGTAGGCAGCAGGGCTGTTCTGCCATTCCAGAAGAATGCTACTCGTAGCACTTACCTTTTCTACCTGTGTCTAAAGCAGCCCTGATGCATGGTTTGTGAGGGTTCAGCAAGGTATTGGTATGAACCCCATGTTATCTAGAGCAAGCAAGTGCATTTAAGGGCACC
>NW_009919584.1:476-1062 GCF_000696875.1 Nestor notabilis
CCCTGCGTAGCTGGGAACTTTCTTCTTCCAGGATTGAAACTGTTCCCCTAAGCTTCATTTACAGTCTGGCATGACAGAAGTTCCTTTCTTTAGTAATTTCAGTGTGGAAGCTTCTCCACTTGATTGACTTTCATGGACTTCCATTAGAGTTGGTGCATGGACAAATTCATATGAACAGAGAGTAGAATTGGTCCAGGGTGTTGGTTTTATGGCTCATTGTTGAAACACTGCAAAGGCCAAATTGGATTTTGTGAATCCTGCTGGACTTAAAAACTCTTCAAATTTAGGCATACAAGGATTTGGAGTGATTTTACTGGCCAAAAGCCTTGCAGTTGTCTCCTGCTTTTCTTTTATTTGCTGACGTTAAGCTCCTGTGGGAACATGGAAGTTGGACAATGCCAGGGTGGCCAACGGAGACAGTTTTATTCACTTTTTGTGTAAGAAGTCGTGAATTAACTCATCTTTGGATGAGGTGATGGAAGCAGAGTAGAGTTACTGTAGTGGGCATCCACAAGCTTACTCTCACAATGTCTGACTGCTAAACAGTTGATCAGCTGATGAGGATCCTGAAAGCTTCAGGCAACCC
>NW_009919584.1:1138-2290 GCF_000696875.1 Nestor notabilis
TTTGTTGGTTACTTGATAGCATGTGGATACCTGAAAATGGCACCAGGGGTTTTGTGGATATTGCCTTCCAGATTCAAACCAAAAAGATGCTCACTGCATCACTAGCTCTTTTAATCAGGCCTATGATGGAACAAGCAGTGGAGCCAGGGATAGAGTCTAGCTCACAGTTATGTGTATCACTGAGCAACCAGAAACTTCCTTACTCTCATGCTGCTGTGTTCTAACCAGCACTTTGTCACTTGACCTGAAGGCAACTGACTCCCAGCCTGTGTGCCTGCGGCTTGGGACTGTGCTGTGCACTGCATTGACCTCACTGATAACTAACTGCTACAGCAAGACAAACAAGAGGTTATACAGATATCTGCAGCAACTTGGCACATGGATAACATTTCACAAAACCAAAACTTCCCCACGAGTGGAACACCATCCTATGGCAAGAAGAGTTCATGTTAGGATTTTCCTTTGATTTTCCATACTTTGTTCTTATGCTGCATTCATAAAACACTTATTGTTTTTCTTCTCTCCAGGAAAAATAAACATTCCAACCAGCAAAGAGCTGGATTCCAAATAATCCACTGTGGCAAACCCAAAATATGAAGAAGACCCCAAACAGTCTCAGCCAGAAATGTGATATTGCATTGAATTGCTCAGTTCACACATATCTGCACCACCAGCTCCTACTGTGTGGGAACAGAGCTGTCTTGCTGCACACTGTATGCCCTGGAAAGCTGGTGCTGCTTTAGCTCAAGTGCTCACTTTTTGCACTCTGAGTGCAAAGAGATCGATTTCTGCTGACAGGAAGCTCCAAATCCCACATGGCTGCAAAATCCAGTCTTGGAATCCTGTTAAAATATGTGCTGTCTGAATCTTGCCACGTCAGAAGTGGAACAACCTAAGATGTTCTCTTTGATATTATAGGTGGTTGGCTGGCTTAAGGAGGGTGGTGGAAAAGATGCTGCTATTAGTAACGGAGGAATAGGTGGGGATAGAATCAGCTTGGTTGGAAAAGACCTTCAAGATCATAAAGTCCAACTTCTACCCTGGAACCACCAAGTTCACCACTAAACCATGTCATCAAAGGCCTTGTTTACTTAGAACACTTCCAGGGACGGTGACTCCAGCACTGCCCTGGGCAGCCTGTTCCAATGACTG
>NW_009919584.1:2425-3549 GCF_000696875.1 Nestor notabilis
AATAAGGGCCCCCTGAGCCTTCTCTTCTCCAAACTAAACCCCCCAGGTCCCTCAGCCCTTCCTCATCACACTTGTGCTTCAGGCCCTGCACCAGCTCCATTCCCTTCTCTGGATAAGAGAATGTCATAGTGCTTTCTGCTTATTTCTTATCTTCCAAGATTCCCCACATTGCCTCCCAGAACATGAGGCCAGTTTAAATCAGAAGTAAAAAATCAGAATTCTTGACATTTTAATTCACTCTTGCTTGACTCTGCTGCACTCTGCTAAAATCAGAATGAAGTTCTGAACCTGGGGATTGTGTCTTGTATCTCTCATTCTGTTTCCATCTGAGGGCTTTCAGTGATGCTCCACTGACACGATCAGTTTTGATGCTGTGTTCTCAAAACAAAGAGGAATCTAGCAGCTAATCTATTTAATGAGCTTGAGTCCAGTTTGCTGATAGAATTTGCTGTATAGTCACATATTGCAACCAGACAGTCTTCTACTAGATACTGCTATCTCCTGCACAAACCTGCTGCTCACTGGGAGAGGCAGCTCAGTTGCTTAAGCAGAAAGGAGGTGACAGTTGAGGTGGCTGACTGAACTTCAGATTTCTTAAAAGCCTGTAGGTATGTATCTCAGTGTTAATCTTCACAAGATGTTCGTGTGGCCTGATTTCATCAAAGGTCTGATGAGTTCACAGAAGGTTTTCAAAGGGCTTAAGCTTTCATGTGTATCTATGCCACTGTTGCGAGATAAAGGTGCAACTGGAAATCAAGTGATCTTACAGAAACTAAAGACAGGAATAACTGAAGTGGGTCAGTGCAAAGGTCCTCTCTTCTCCAGTACCTGATGCCTAAGACACCCCTGTAAGCCTGCATATCCCCTTAGCAGGCCGAAAGACATAAAGCTAGTCTTAGACCATGCATTGGAAACACCTCTATGTGTTGGTATCCCTTTCACTCCAATTTCCTCACCTTTGTGTTCCACATGCACAGAAAATATCAGGACCTTTTTCCCTCATCAAAGAGACCAAGGGACTTGGGTTTTAAACGCATTGGGAATTTTTGGCATCTTAGGCTGGGCTGAGGCAGACAGTGTCACACACATACAGCAGTTTTGATGCCCAAGGACTTAGAGATTCT
>NW_009919585.1:0-52625 GCF_000696875.1 Nestor notabilis
CTGCTGTAGCTGAACCCAGGACATCATCCTACACTGGTTTCTTGTTTTTTCCTTCTCATTCCCAGTAATTTTGGGTGGGTTTTTTTTTCTCCATTTCAGATCTTAAAATGTCCCTGCTATTGTGATATTTGAGCATTACCAAAGGCGACGGTCACAGTCATTAGATATTAGTAACTAACTTCTGTTATTACTTTCCCCAAAGAAATTTCAGATGCAATTCTGAAATGCTATGTAAGGACTATATGCTTCTTAACTTCAGTCTCTCACTGCTTTTAAGACATAAAACTACTTTCCTAAATCTGAAATTAAATTTTCAAGAAAAAAGTTAAATGTTTAATAAGGCCATTAAGAAAGAGAATATAAATACGTGTATATCTGTTTCTCCTGGCAATTGTCATTCTTCATGCAAGGTCTCAATATTCCAGAGCCTTTTAGGAAGTATTTGGACTTTTATGTTCTTTGATGCTTAGTGCCAAATGTTTCTTACCAAATGCTATATAGAGATTATGTGACCTTCAGATTTTTCAGCTTATAGACATAAATTTAACATTTGTTACTTAGGCAGAAGAAATAGCCATTGTCTACAGAAGGGTGCAGGATAGGTTCTGCCCAAGTTGATTCCTGTTCCAGTAGGCTGTATCTTTTGAGGTAAAAAGCCACCCTGATTTCAAATCTCCATTGCCATCACAGTGCCTAGCAAATTTTAGCAGTGCTTAGTGAATGTTTTCACTCAGTGCACCTTATTTCTAGTCTGAACTCTAGTCCTACAAGTTTTGTTTAAATCTTGACTGCTAGTAAATGTATTCTCTTAATCAATTTTCATTTCAATAAATATGTTGTCACATTGTGGTTAGTCACTGTTCCACCTTCTTTTTTTGTCCAAGCAACCAAAGTTCATTGAGACTTTTCTATTTCCCCAGCAGTCCTGTATTCATTTCTGTCTGTCTTCTCTAAAAACTTCATATTCTGCCACCAGATAAAAAAGGTAATGTAAGATTTAAGGTTTTTACTCAGAGTGGGTGAGACCTTTCCAGAAGCTCCAGGATAGCTTTAGATCTGAGCTCAGGAGATGTAATCATACGTGGATTCTTGACACAACAGCACACCAGTGTTTTGACTGCATTTAACACTTCTCTGATTTTGACAGGTAACACTGCTCAGGTTTATAAATCCTAATCTCCATATCCTGTTCAGATTCCCTAGTCCTTCCCCCTTTTGGCTTTAGAGTTACAACTTTGTATTTTCTGTATAAACGTATATAGTGTTTGCCTGGTTCCAAGTTACCAAATTATTCAGATGGCAGTGTAATTGACTCCTGAGGGCTGAGAGAAAGGTTCAGATGGCAGAGCTGTGCCATCATATGTTCAGAGACAGATTTGTTGTTGTTCTGCTCTTAGGCATGCCCCCATCAGGGAGTTTAGAATCAGTTGCACAGAAGAGCTGTTGAAGACAAATGATTCGACCTCATTGCTTTGCGGATCTTCTTATTTTGTACTGCAAATACCTTTGCTTTATTTACTTTGCAGTAGAAGGAAAGATTTAATACTGTATTATGACAAAGTCATCTATATCCTATGAAAATACTATGTCTCTCTTACCATATTTTTGTTGCCTCTGTACACCACACTCTATGCTCATACTTGATTTTTCACACAATTGTGTCTTGAGATGGCAAAGTGAATTCTTCCAGGCCTGTTTTATAGAGCTGTGATTATTCTGGTTTACACTCATTCTGGGAATGTGTAATAGGGACTGAGCCACACTTCTCTCAGCCAGAGGTTCTGACTTTATTCTTCAATAGTTCTTAAATTTTTTTCTTCTTTTTCTTTTTTTGCCTCCCACCTGTTTCACAGACAGCTGAGGTATCTTGATATATTCACACTGTAAACATCCCAAAGCATTTGCCAATATGCAGTATTCATAACTCAATTCCTAGATTCAGGTCTGTCACGACAGATAAAACCTTTTGTCTGAGGGAGATGCACTCACCAACATGCTAGCCTTTTGAGATAAGCAGGACAGGCTGCAAACATGCTTGTGAAGAACCATCATTATTAAGTTGTTTTTTACTCTTAGTCCATTTCTTATGCTAGCCTCCAGTCTTCATATCAGCCTTCATACTTGGAATTTTTATAAATATATATAAAAATGAATGTCCAATTTGAATGTATGCTTTCAAAGACAAGAGATTATCTTTTAATTTATGTTTAAAGACTCATGCCTGCCTCTAATATTATATAAATAATAAAGGGGTGTGAGACTTACCTGAAATTATTATTTCACAAGGTAATGTTTTCCTCTTTGCTTGAGATATGCAAAGCTGTAAGGGCAAACATAGGGGAAATTAAAGGCATTTTTATGGCAGCAGGCAAACTTCATTTTATGGGAGCTTTTTAGCTAAGCTGCCAATCTCCTCTACCATGGAGGGGAAAAACAGCAAAATTACACTAGTAAACTATCAGGAGAATTCACTGGGACATTCAAAAGGTCCATTTTCAGTGAACTAGGACAGTTGTGAGAAAATAATCAGCCTCTGATTTGCCTTTCACAGCACAGAAACAAGGAGAGAGACCTGCCTGGTAGACAAAGCAATTGATAAAACTGCTCATTAAGTATCAGCAAAGGTGAAAATCTTCTGGCTCTAGCAACCTTTTTGAAGAGTGCGTACACTGAATAAACTTTTGAAAGAAACAAATAAATGAGAGAGTTCAGTGAAGAATTTTTGATGGGGACAATTGATCAAATTTACAAAGGCTGCATTTAGCCTTCTGTGAATGCTGAAGTTGGAGAGATACAACATGCACTGACAGAATGTGCCAAGTAGGTAATTTGAATAGTTTGGATTTTATCTTTTTTTTTTTTTTTTTTTTTTTTTTTTAGGGAAGGCACAGTAATGTACAACTCTGCATTTGATAAAGGCATTTTTCTAGACAGAAGTCTTTGATTTTCTTGGCATTCTACACACAAAACAAATTCACAGCAAACAGTGCTTATGGTTATTTTTATTCTACATGTCTGCACTTAACTTGTTGAACAACATAGTCTGAAGTTCTGGTGTGCATCTGATAATATCTCTACCTTCAGTACTAGCCCCACATGCAACCATCCCTGCAGTGTTTTGTGAATACTTTGGTCAAGTTTCTGTATGTAGAAGTTCAGGAATCAATAGAATTGGAAATCAGTCTGGTTTAAAAATCCATTTTCACCTGTACAAGCAAGGTTCAAGCAAGCTATGGGCCTGGAGCTGTGGTACTACTCAGGGAGAAAGTTCTAGTTGTCCTTGAAATAGCCTCCTATGTGTGGAGAATGTAGAATTCTCTGATAATGTGCATCACATACTTGCAAAGATCAGCAAAGATCCGAGGCTGGCAAGACTAACACTTCAGTGAAGCAGAAAGAAAGTGTTGCAGCAGGCTTACAGAAGAGGAAATAGACCAAACTCTAACCCCAAATCTCTCACAAGGTTTTATTCTAACCCATGGCTAATTAGGTTCCCATCACCATCTGGAAAGCAACAAAGGACTTGTGGTGGCAGGGGTTTTTTGAGTGATATAATTCATGTTTTCTGTTTATAATGACCAAGTAAAAGAGTGATATCTGTCTGTCATTCAGATGAAACTTAAAAAGTATCTTTAAGATGAGTCTGTGACCTGAGCAAGTTATGGAGTCTCCATAACTGGTGGTGTTTCAAAACAATTTAATGACCGGGGTTAGACAAGATAAATTCTTTGGTTCTCCTTCAGCTCAGTGATTCTGTATATAGTGTTAAAATAAAATATCATTGTTCTCATAGTTACTAATAAAAAATAATGCAATAAAATGGGCATTTTAAAGTCCTTTAAATAGTACTATTGAAAGATTCCTCAGAGACACAAGTGATTCTTTGGAATTGCTCCTCAACGAGCTCTTATGTGTGAATTTTCCCTTATTCAGTTAGAACATTTCAGCATACTTTGCCATTAGGCATCCAACTTATGAGTATTTGACTAGAGAGCTATTATCAGTGTTGGTGATTTGTTTCCCAGAGGAAAATGGCACTACACTATCTAATCAGCATTTGGAAGAAGGTTCCAGTTTTGAATCAGGAATGGGGGAGACTCACAGGCATGAAGCTATTTGAGCAGCTCCTGTAAAGGGCATGCTTTCCTGCTGCTAGCCTAAGGAATGTAACACGAAGTGTTATGACATGCAGGATGAAAGACATGGCACCTCACACGCTCAGTGTGGAGCTGTCAGGAGACTGAGCTTTGAGATGCTGGGGATGAAGGAAAAGAAAGGCAATATTTACACACACCTTCTGAGTTGTCTCATTCTCCTCTGCCACAGCTGAGGATCTGAGATGGCAATTAAAGTACAGTAAAAGAGAGAAAATGTGTTTGGCTCACTGTTTGGATGCCCCAGGCTCTGCGATATAGAGCCTTGATCTTTGCCTCGCTGGTGTGTGCAAGCATAATGGCTCGAAAGTTCCTAAGCAAAGAATATAACATGGAAGTATATACAGTCAAAACATATAGAGGCCAGCTTCGGTACATATCCTGCAGAAAGATTAGGGATCAGTGACAAAAATCCCTACAACCTTGCCTTTATGGGCATGTGTTCAATTGTGCTGATACCTATGTAAGAATGCTGTCTTCCTTATGCTGTATCCAGTTCTTTTTCTAATAGATTGTAATATCTTCAGAGAGAATCTTGAGGGCTAATGGTTGAGCAGTTATTTATTCCTGCCAAATCATAGTAAAGAGGCATTGGTAACTGAATTTTGTAAGCCTAGAGAAACTAAAATTGAGGGAGAAAATTGTACAAAACAACATTGCAAAACTGTAAAGCATTCAGGGAGTGTTAACTGTCCTCGGGGAAATAGATTTTTATCTGCTAGTCTTGCTTTACTAGGCTTTTTCGAATTAGACAGATAGCTTAGCTCTGTGCAGTGAACCTAGCACAGTAATATATGACAGTTCATCTTTTCAGGTATATTAACCCTTCAGAAGCCTACCATAATACTTCTGGTCCCTCAGGATTAATGAAATAGATATCCAGAATAAGAGACCTCTATATTTAGTTTGCACAAGAACAGTGCAAATAAAAAGTTGTTAAAACACTGAAAAAAGTTAGGTTAGGGTTGGTTCAGGAGTTTCAATTAATTCACTGTTTCATCAACTGCTTAAAAACTAACACAGAAATAGCTTCAGCTGTACTTAGATGCTTGTTTTCCTACTTCTTCTCCAAGGTCCAAAAGACTATATTCAAAAAGAGTAAATCTTTGTACTTTGTTTGTGTGGCAAGGTTTTGGTAACAGAGTGGCTTCTGTGAGAAGCTGCTAGAAGCTTCCCCTATGTGCAGTAGAGCCAATGCCAGGGTGGTGTTGGTGACATGGCAACTTCACCTGAACAAGGGGAGAGAATATGTGGCAGAAACAGCTCAGCTCTGCAGACACAAAGGTCAGTAAAGAAGGTGGGGAGGAGGTGTTACAGATTCTGGAGCAGAGATTCCCCTGCAGCCTGTGGTGCAGACCATGGTGAGGCAGGCTGTCCCCCTGTAGCCCCTAGAGTAGCCCACACTGGAGCAGGTTTACTGGCAGGACTGATGACCTCACAGGGGACCCAGGCTGGAGCAGTCTGTTCCTAGAGGACTGCACCCTGTGGAAGAGACTCATGCTGGAGCAGTTCGTGAAGAACCGGCACCCATGGTAAGGACTCATGTTGGAGAAGTTCATGGGGGACTGTCCCATGGGAGAAACCCCAGGCTGGTGCATGGGAGGATGTGAGGAGTCCTCCCCTGAGGAGGAGGGAGCAGCAGAGACAACATGTGACAAACTGGCCACAACCCTCATTTCCTGTCACCCCAAGCCACTAGTGGGAAGGAAGTAGAGAAAGTTGGGAATAAAGTTTAACCCAGGAAGAGGGAAAGGTAGGGGGAAGATGTTTTTAATGATTGGGTTTATTTCTCATTATCCTAATCTGATTTAATTTGTAATAAATTAGACTGATTTCCCAAGTTGTGTCTGTTTTTCCTGTGGCTGGTGAGTGATCTCTCCCCGTCTCTTATCTTGACCTATGAGCTTTAAGCTATATTTTCTCTCCCCTGTCCAGCTGAGGAGGGGAATGGTAGAGCAGCTTTGTTGGGCACCTGGTATCCAGTCAGGGTCAGTGCACTAAAATCTTTATTAGTTTCTTACACTGAAGAATAAGTTCATACATCTTGAACTTAAATTTTGAAATAATTTTTTATTAAAAATATGATAGTAATCACATCTTCATTACATCTGTTTTGCTACATGGATTGAAATTGGTGCTCGAGTCCTTTGTATCTAATTTAAACGAATTTTGTCATGGAGTCACTTGCAGCTATCTTTTGGGCATTTTTTAGATAGCCATAAAAAGGTGGCTAAACTGTGGAGAAAAAAAAATAAAATAGAAGCCCTGATAGTTCTAACAGCAACTGGAGCAGTCTGTTGCTGGTTGCTTACAACAGCTGGGGTGCTTTTACATGGTTTGTTTCTCTCTGCTTCTACTGCCAAGACTAAATAATACTGTGATGCTACTTATCTTAAATGTACATTACTTCTTAGTTTTATAGGTACTACCTTGTAAGTAAAGCACAAACATGGGTACTATCTCCAAGCATCTTTTCTTTTTTTCCAATTCTCTTCAGTTGCCTTCAAGCTCTCTACTTCTTTGAAACTGTAAAATGTTGCTGATACCAACCTTCAGTGCAAAAAGAGCAATTATGGAAATTCGTATTTTTTACAACAAATATTGTGGAAAATCTTTTGTAAGAAGAGGTATTGCTCATAACTCTAAGGGTTAATTTTAATAGATTGGAATGAAATCCAACCAAAATTAACATTTATTTCATTTGGCTTACATTACACCTGAACAAATTATATTTATGGTTAAATTTAATTTAAATGGAATTAAATTTAATGGGGAAAAAGCGGGTGGGGTGGGAAATTCGCCTGAAAAGGGAGACCGTATGTTCTCTAGTGTCCTAAAATGCCTTTCAACTCAGCAATTCTCCAGCGATTATAAACTGAAGCAGGAAAATCTGAGTTTTGGTCAAAGATTCTTCAATATTTCTCTTCCATTCTTGTATTTGAATGTTCTCATAGATAAAACAGCAGAATGAAAACAAGGTATGTTATTATTTTCAGGTTTTTCCTTTCATCACTGCATTGGTGAATGCAGTCAGTTTATAAACTCCGTAGAAGAATATTAAGAGGGACTTAAAAGAACTTAAACTTTTTTACAAAGTTTAAGATTGCTCTGTCTTTAACATTGCCAAGCGAAATGTCATGCCTTTATCTGTGCTTACACAAATAGGCGGTTAAAAGACTCCTTAGCAATAGAATTGCTCTTATTTACTGCATGTTTTATATTCTATTACAGTTGGTAATATCTCATTCATATCTCTGTGGGATTTTTTTCTTCCTTTTTACCATCTAGAAGGAATCCAGTCAGCAATTTTTCATATAAAATAAGGATGTATTCTGGACATATTTCAAAGTTAATTTAATTTATTTTCTATTTTCATTAGTATTTCATCCCCGGAAATAGATTTTCCAGGTGCTCAGAAAATGGCAATCATTTTATGTCTCATATACATAAGCATGTATATATAACAGTATTGTATATATATACAGTATATATATATACACGATACTTGTATATATAACAGTATTTTAAGGGAAAGGGAATGTCCTTATCATAACTTGTTATTAATTTCAGTGCTAACTCAATTCTAACACTACTTAATAGTGTAGCTAGTTCTGTAGATTCCTTCGAGGCAAGTTTGCAGATTTATTTATTTGAGTACGAAAGCTAGGTCATATATAGGTATTTAGCATAGGTGACGCTTGACATGTCAGCTGTGCTGACCACATATGACTGAAACATGTTGTATTTCACTTGCTGTGATATCTCACTTGTTAAGGAGAGACAGATGAGTGGTTGGGCAAGAAAAAGGTTATATCCTCAAGTAATATTACCCAGATATTAAGAGAATATTATGTTGCAACTCTTTTTAACGGTCAGAACTGCAGTGTGCTTTTTTTTCTCCTTGGATAAGGATTCAGTAGGAAATGCCTGTAAAATGCTGACTGAGGTTTCCTTGCCCCCACCTTTAACCTGACGTGGTATCTGTAATAGGAACTGTCCATACCTATATCTATAGACTCATGAATCTACCTGTGTAGAGCCAGCTATACTCTGTCACCATGCAGTTCCTTGGCCTTTCTCCAGCTTTTCCTCCTCCTCAGCTGTTCAGGTGTCAAACTATGGTGGGTAGTGCTGCCTGATAAACCAGTGCTCAGATTGATTGCAAATGCAAACAAGAAACAAACAAGCAGAAATCCTTGGCCTTTGAAGCAAGTGAATGTTGTCTGCCAAGAGGATCAGTTTCCCAGTTAAACCATCCTGTCCTCTGTCAATTTCCAGCTGGCTCCACTGAAGTAACTAGGTCTGGACTAAGGTTCACAATTTTAGACAGCAATAAATTGTCTGTGTGCCCTATTTTTTGAGGTGTTTCTATATAAATACACAAGTTCCCAATATGTGACAGCTTTTTGTATCTCTGAGTAAAGATATTCTTGTATGGCCTTGGCACTATTTAAAGCAGGAGTACTTTTACAGCAGACTGTTGTCAGATGGTAAATTTTATTTGAACCAAATGTGATATTGCATACTTTCCTTTAGTGGTTTTATATTTTTGTATGTCTGCCACAGCTCATAGAAATGAAGGGAGCACGTAACATTTGGTACGCCCAAAACCATGGAAGCTCCCTCTTGGTTACTAAATTTTGCTTCAAAAAAAATTTTACCAAATGAGGTAGCTGAGTAAACTTACTATGAAGGCTATAATCTATGGAAGCTAATAAGGTACTTAGAAACTCAGTGAAAAGAAATTCTTGACTGCAGTTATTTTATTTATTTTATTCAGGCAAAGCTGCACTCCTTTAATCAGATTTAAGAGTGGGAAAAAAAAAAAAAGATAAGCAAACTTTAGTAAGTTCTTTTGCCAAAAGAAGGAAGAAGCAAGCCAAACTTCTTTTCTCTGTGACAGTAGAGAGAGACAGGAACAGAAGGCATACTAGTCATTTCACACATTCCTGTAGAATTATACTGAGGGGAAAATATCACTTATCAGTAGGGAAAATTATAGAATTCATGAGCAAAGGAATAATCTTTTTCCTAGTGAAATTCTTAAAGCAGAAATCATGAGTGCTGCATTATGACTGTAGAGACTTCTACTAGAAAACAGCTGAAGTGCATTAACACTTTCTAGTCTCCTCCATTTCAATTCCTATCCAAGCATCAGTTCTTTGTTTGACAGAGAACTAGCCTTTCTCTGACATTGTAGCATCTCATGGGATTACAATGGAAAATCAAAACTGGTTTAAGGTGACCCTGCTCTTGTTCAGGTATGTTTTTCCTTATATTCAAGTTATATGCTTCTGAAAAATAACTTCTTGCATGGAGTCAGTATGGCTTGTTAGAAACTCTGAGCAGAGTTTGTTGTTGGTTTGGGGGGTTTTTTTGGTTGGTTTTGGGGGTTTGGTTGTTTGGTTTTTTGTTTGTTTTTTTTCTAAGAAGTTGTTTTATTCCTCTCTGGCACTCTACCCGAAAACACGTGAGCTTGTTTTAGGTACCTTCTTGTGCACACATAAGACTTAATGATACTTCCTCAAGTTTGGTCATACCTATGCAGCTTGAAAATACACATGCATATATACATAGCTGGTACACTCAGAGCTTTTTTATATGTGATTATTAATATATATTGGATTTCTACTTCCCTTTGAGGTCTAAACTTTTGAAGGTGCATGTTAGCTACAAGGAAAGTCAGAAAAACCTTTATTGAAACTCATGCATCTGTAATTATGAATAAAGTCATCAAGTGACATAAATTCTCCAGCCTACATGGCCTGAACTCTAAAATTATTCTGAACCCAAAAAATCCGTAGAACAAATATTCCTGTAATAAGAAAAGAAAGACTGTTCTTGAGTACTGATGTTTATAGTGGGTGGGAGAAAATAGGGCATGCTGATCTGGCTGGTTTGCATGCTCTCATTTCACAGAAAATATCTACAAAAAATAAGAGCCACATTAGGGAGTTAGGGTGATAATAGATAGCAGGAAGATGGGACTCCAGTGGGAGATAACGAACCACAAGAAAAATGTGTGTAAATGGAAAATAATAAAGCCTGTTGCCGTTGATGCAGAGTAGATACCTTGAGATGATCTTAATTTGACACTGTCTGTGAAATACACAGAGCATGCCAACCTACTCAGGTTTATTCCCTATTCAATATTGTTGATTTTAAAGAGATTGCATGTGGTGTAAATTCTGTGCCAAATATGGGTAAATACACTCTGTTTTTTCAGATGTGTAGGTCGATATTCTATGCTGTTCAGGTAATGTGTATCTAAATAGTTGTGGAAATGCTTAGGGAAAGGAACTGTCCTTTAAAATTTTCCTTGTCTATAATTAGAGTGAAGTAGAGCTCTGATCAACATTGGAACTGATCAACAAGAGCAAATCAAATAAAATTCAGAATTATTTGGGGATATGTGTTGAAGAAGGAAGAGGGATAAAAGAATAGTTGATCATTCTTGATAAAACTGTATTATAAACAAGTGTTACATGATGTGACCTTGAAGCATTACAGCAATCTCTTCTTGTCTTTACTAATATGTCAATTATATGGACCATAAACAGTTTCAGTTGTTTGACTTAATCTACAGAAGTCTGATCTGTTCTTATTAAGGAAATAAAAAAATAAGATAGCTCCGTGTATGACAATAGAGGTGTAAGCACCTGCTGAATATGTTCTTTCTTGACTGCTTCTTTATATAGTTCTGCTTTGTTTTATTTAAGTAAGAACAATCATGGTGTGGAAATTACTATAAATAACACATTGACTTTCTGCATATGGACCATAGCCAACAGAATCTGTCAAGTGAACTGTTCGAAGCAGTGTGTTAACTAAGTTGTTCTGACTGCTTGCATTTCATCTTATTTTGTCTATCTCCCTTGCCATTCAACAGTGTGAATGGACAGAGTCTGACAACAAAAAATTGAACTAAAAGGAGAAAGAAAGTGTTAAGGATAATCAATAAGAATATTGGACTAATAAGTTGTCGGCTGAGAAAATAAGATAAAGAAAGTTATATCTTTACCTCTAGTGTTATCATTAATAGTGTATGTGACAAAAGTCATCAGACTCAGATGAGATTAATTTGATCAGCAGGTGATTTTAAAAAACACAGAATTCATTACTCATTTTATAAAAAATTGTCTCGAGCCCGTATAGCGGAAAATAGTATAAGAGCCAGTGCATATAACCATCTATCACTCCATAATATCATTTTTTGCCTCTAAAGAAGTATGACTG
This sequence comes from Nestor notabilis, assembly GCF_000696875.1. Lineage (NCBI taxonomy): Eukaryota > Metazoa > Chordata > Aves > Psittaciformes > Psittacidae > Nestor > Nestor notabilis. The sequence continues at coordinate 11,391 of NW_009919585.1, forward strand.
ACATGAACTAAAAAGCTACAAAGTAGGTAACTCAGAAAAGAAAACCATTGTCATGGTTAAATTTAGCATTCTTTTGGGAGAGAAACATTTCTAGGGTGCTAGTCATGCTAGTATAAACCATAAGGGAAACAAACACTTCTTTAATTAGGCATATGTACTAAAAAAGGAGAACAGCTCTTATATAGTTATTGAGCTGTTTTGGCTTTCAATCACAATCATGTATTCATTCTAGCATAAGTCAGCAATTGGCTGTCAAACCTTTCAACAATTCTCTGCAGGAATGGTCTATGTCTTTCTAGTTCTGGGAAGATGCAATTTGGTCAGTCACAGAAGTTTCCAGTATTACTTGAAATTCATCCAATTAAATGAATTCTAAATCTGAGTGTGAATGCAGGCAGCCAAGAGCACTGCCAACATTAATTTATCATTATATATGAGCATAACATCATGGAAGGCCAATTTACCTAGCCTATCTCCCAGACAGCACACAATTGTTACTGTATTTCTGGCAGCATCTTTTCCAAGCCTAGTTTAAGAGATAATATTGTATTTTATCATTGAGTATGTGATAGGAAAGGGAGAGCATGTCTGGTGCATATCTATAACTTTCCTTAACTTGCTTAATTTTACATGAGCAGCCACAAGGCAGGTAATTGGTACCTTCTTTGCATACAGCTCCTCTATTACTGCTGAAGAAAATTAATGTAAATCCTAGATTGAAAGAAACTTGGCTTAAACTGCCCTTCAAATGGTCAAGAAGAAACCGATGGTAACCTAAAAATCCTTGTTTGTCAACACTGTTTAAATGCTCCTGAGGTCTTATCATCCTCCCAAAGAGAATACAAAATAGATTTGAGAGTTCTAAGTTAAAACTAAGTATAACTTATTCAACTAAATTCAGCACTAAATGGACTTTTATTTTCCCTTCCTTCTTACCCCCTCCCCCTTCCAATTTTCATTCCTCTCACTTGCAACACCATTTGGAATTTTGCCTCGCAAATAATTGCTTTTTTTATATTTAGCCAGTTTTTCACTCCCTGTATTACCATAGCCACACTGCACATGCCTTTTTTTTATTTATTAATTTGCTGTGTAGTTTAATATGCAGTTACATAGCCTTAGAAATACAATTACCACTACTTGCTCTATAAGTGGCCTTAAAAGGACCAAGTACCGGTAATTTCAGGCAGGAAAACACATTTTTAAAATGTATTGCTATGTAAGAAATAAAGGAAAAGCAAAAAATGTTATTTGCATATTAAAATTATATCTTATGAAAAAAGAGCTTGGTGGTTTTATATGGAATCAAGTTAGAAAGATTTTGTTGTTAAAATAAGATTTTAAAGATAATTTTGGTGTTATGAAGTAAGAATTTAATGATATAGTTATAGCACTGCAGGTGGATGTTTCCATCTGGAGATTACTCAAACTGAGATTAGGAAAATCCTGGTTAAATTTACAGTCATCAGTAGAAAACAACTTGGATAATAGCAGGCCTGTATCTACTTTGTCAGTGAAAAGAGTGCTGATAAGATGAAATAGCTGAACATGAAATCTTGTTCTATATCATATTGAGGAAGCTACACAAGATGCCAAAGGCAAAATGTGATAAAAATATATTAGACCAATATAAACCCTGGTGTGTTCCCATTACCAAAAGGCAGGAAATGATACCCTGATAATGTATTGTTTAAGCACAGTTTAATATTGAGCTTACTGGATGTCAGTATGGTCACCAGGGGCCTTATGTTTGGCTTTCAGTTGCTCTCCTGTGCTGCCCAGGCGTATGTTTCTTCCCTGCTTATGTCATCCTTTAGCCGCCTTGCACTCACTTTTGTAGAGTTGGGATGGTGATACTGCATGGCTTCTCAGCTCAGGAATGAAGACAGGCTGAGGACTCATTTCTCTCTGCCTACGTATTCTCTTCGTCCCCTCAGTTTGCAAAGTGCAGAATAAGCTGCCTCACATATTGTCAGTAGGGGTGGGATTTGGCTCCTAATTAAAGCACCTTATCAGCTGTGTCTACAAACCAGGATCTAGGTGGCTCCCACTACTGTCAATAGCAGACAGTGGAGGTTGGCGCACTTGTGGCTAAGATTTCCCTAAAGCACATGCCTAGTTACTGCTGAGGAAAATTGATCAGTACTGAATTCTGGACTCCACTGATTACACCGTGCCAGCACATTACATACTTCCACATTACTAAGACATGCAACCTGCTGTTGTTATCCACCAGCTCTGAATCTGGAATGTGTGGTTTTGAACAACTTTGTTAATCTGTTTTCCCATAAAATGTACTAGGGTGAACTTGTAGAAAATGCATAAATTACATCCTGAGCCTAAGAAATTACTCCAAATTAAAAAAAAAAAAAAATTAAAAAAAAAGGTCACATGTTCAAAAGATTTTTTTTTAATTTTCTATCAATTCAGTATTTTGTTTCTGAATCTTCTCTCTCTCTTTTTCTTCTAGCCCACACCCTCCTTCTCTACCCCCCTTAGAAACAGTGTAGCAAACAGTACTGCCCACAGTAAACAAAAACAAAACTTTAAAAAAAAATATTGAATTCTGGCTTGAGACAGATGCAGACAAGTGTGGCCCAGCCAGTTTTCCCCAATATTTTGTTCTTTTGTAGATTTGAAATGAGTTTATTCAACTGTCAGCTGTAGATACTTTAGGATCCCAGCAAAGTTCCTTCATTGCTGATGGACAAATTACTTTTTTGTTATAAAGAGGGAGGAAAAGGGTTTGCTAAGCAGAGTCTGCATTTCTTCTCTGCTGGTCATGAAGCTGTTGCTAAGAAACAATGGTGATTTTACTTTCATGAAGTCTGAGCAAGAAGCCTCATCACTTTGGATTTAGCTAATGTTTTTGAAACTGAGTTTAAAATGTTGTTCCTTCATGGTGGTATTCTCCTTATTTCAGAGCCATAATGGATTAAAAAATAGAGATGACTTCCCACAGCTACAGGGGTGATAGGATAAAATGAATACCTAAACACTGATGATAAAAAACCAGGAGGTATTCTTAAAGCATGCACATGTCTTTTAATAAATGGTATTGTGTCTTTTATTCCCATCAGACTCAATCAAAAAGCAACTGATAAGTCCTTTCACTTATTCTTGTTGTATGGGAGACCTCTGACATAGCTGATTCCTCCTTTCTTTTATTGCTTTTGAAAGTAATTTCCCTTGATAACAATCAGTTTTGTCAAGTGACAGAAAATATAATTGAAGATGTTCGTAACTAACTCATCTCTCTGCCAACAAACTAAACAGCTAAACAACTGTTTAAGAATGACAGCAATAACTAGACTTCATGAATAATGGAAAATTTGTCTTATTTGTCCTGGTAGACGTGGTGGCATTGGTATTGATTTCCATACAATCAAAGTGTGATGATTCAGAATTACAGCTAATGCCTTATGGCTGATGAAACTGTAAATATAGTAATCTGTGTTACAAGATGTTCCTCAAACTGCACTGGTTTGCTGCAGTGAAAAAATAATTAATTCAGACAGTCATAAGGGAGGTTAACCTGAAGAAAAAAAAAACACTTATTTTTTAAAAAGAATAATTGGGTACTGATTTTTTTCTTGTGAAAAGAAGAGCTGGATATTGTGACACTTTACAGGACACTGAGTAACTGGTCTATACATTTTATTTCATTCCTCTAGATGGATGTACAAGGCTAAAGAAAACTGATTTCTTGATCTCAAAGTTTAATCATTGACCCAACTTCTGTTTTGAATATCTTTATTACTGTGTTTCAGAGATGAAACTTGGCAAAAATTATTATGAGAAAATTAAAAGAAAAAGTTTTGTAATATCATTAGGGAATGCAGAACACACTAAGTCAAATAAAAACCTTAGTCATCCTCAGAACTGGAGGAGAATGGGTACATTAAAGAAACAATGCTTCTTTACATTGTAAAGTAGGCAACATCAGTAGAAATAGGTTAGATTTGCAGCCATCATAACAAACAAAACTGCTGGGTGTCTCACTAAGATAAATTTAAGTCTTAAGTGTTATGCAAACAAATGATAAATGTACTGCTTAAAATTTTGACACATACCAGTATGCTTGCACTTACCATGTTACCTGAAGTCGAAACTTGCATCAATTACTTTTCTCAGAACTCTCAAAGAAGACTGCAGTTGGCAGCCTTATTTTTTTTTCTATCATGCTGAGAACTTATATCTTTACAAAACTAAACAATATACCTTCAACTTGTTGGTTTCTAAAAAAAAGTCACAAATCTGTCAGTAAGCACCTGCTTTTCTGTCTCAAAATTGATCTGCCTGTCTTTACAAAATGTTCATTTGATTTGTGGTTCATCTTCAGCAAGTTTATTTTCTTAGGACTAGTTTCTGCCTAAACTCACTGATGTTAACTACGTCATATCTTACATATGTATGTGTGTGTGTGTGTATGTGCTGGAGCTTATGGCCACTGGGGTGAATAATATATGCTATGCAGCGTTTAAGCAAGTCAAATAAAAGTGCTATGGCTGGCAGGCTGCAGTGGTTCTGAACTTCCTCACTCATCCTCCTGATGGTTTCCACCACTGGAAGAGAAGTACCTATGAGTGTCATTCACCCTTATTCACCCTATTCTAGTACACCATACGACAAATAACACTTTCCAGTCCTTATGACAACTGTAAGGGAAAAGATATGCTCTTCTTTATGTTAGAAAGATTTCTGGAAGACTTTTTTTTCATTGAAAGACAAGCAGTATATCCCACAACAAAGCAGCAGGTCACAGATCAAGCCTTTTATACCAAGAAATTGTCTAACAGAACAGCTTGTGTGGGGAAAGAAGCAAATATCACTAAGAGAAATCTGTAGGCAGGAATCGAATACCCTTTTTTTTTTTTAAAGATGAATCTGGTGTATCTGTTGGGACAGGTTTCAGGAGTTCTAACACTTAAAAAAAAGAAAGTGAGGTGGAGAAATTTCATAAAAGTTGAACAGGAAGTATTGGGAATAGAAGGAGGGTGGCAAAAGACGCCTGACACCAGAGTTCTGAGTAACTCCCCGCTCCAATAAATTGCCAAGTCCATGTTTGCCGTACAGTTAAATGCCTCTCCACAAAAGAAATCAGGGTTTGTAACAAATAATGTATTTTTAATACATCCAATAGTAGACAAGGGTGGTTTATCCCATGAAATCTTTTTTATGCTTTCTAAAGTCCTATTAACATTTCTAAATATTTCATAGCTTCTGGTATCATCGGAAGTCCCACTTAATATTTTACTGCAACAACACAAACAAAGAAGCTGTCCCTCCCTGTCTCTCTTTTGCAGTGTTATAAGCTAGAGGTGGTATTAACATAATAAAACAAATATAGGCATCGGTTTCTTTTAACACAAAATCTACCTCCCTCACCAGGTGCTGCTCAGTGCACTCTGCTTTGTAGATTTCTTAGACTGCTTCAAATATCTTCCTGAAAGTCGTGTTGATCAAGACTTGTCTCATAGTACTGTGCTTTGTAACTTTTCTTCTGCTTCATTCCCACCCTGCAAACTTGTAGTAAGTGAAGGATCAGTGAAGTGCTGAGATTCTGATGGACGAAAGGTACTAAAAAAAATAAATAAATCCATTATTATAGTTCAGTATCTGGTAAGATAAAGAGAAGTTACCACACTTATCAAGCAGCAGAGGGCTAAAAGCACAGAAAAGGACAGAAATAGAACTGAAAAGAATTTTGTAAAGAAAACGAACATAATTTAACAATGGGGTATGCAATTCGCATACTTTGGCAATTAGATTTCCAGGACACACACCTATAAGACATGACACAAAGAAAAAAGGTTGTTCAGTCTAGAAGTCTTTGTCTAAGAAGGAGGGAAGGGCAGGTTATGGTCTTCAGGAAAGTATCTAAAAAGAAAAAGATACATATTTTTGTTTCCTTTGTTGAAAAATTTAGCAAGAAAAGGTTAGACATGAAAATCCAGCTAGAAAGGTTGCCAAGTCTGAAAATAGATTGAATGGGTATATTGTCAACATAGTTACTGGAACTGCTCAAAAAGAAGTTAGGCAAACAAAGTAGAAGACAAAGTAATCTAGATGCATGCAATTTTCTTCATGTGGTATTTCCTTTAAAAGACACGTGGTGGGGAGGATAAATGTACTCCATGGAGCAGGCTGCAACCAATTTTCTTCGAGTATTTGACCCTTCCTATTGTTGTTGGTCTGAGTTTGTTCACTGTTAATGCTGAAGTATTGTGACAAAATAAAACAGATGTTCTGACCTTCCAGTGTGTTACACAATGTTCAGAGAAGGTGTGTTTTTTATTGCTATGTAAGTAGAAAAGAAACTGCACTACAGTCAGTAAAGCAGACTGAAAATCAGTTTTGTGTGGTGCCCAGAGGGCTTAGGCCTTGACAGGATAGCACATTAAAACTGCCTGAAAAAAAAATTGTCTAGTTCTTTTCTGTTATTTTACATCGTAGAGAGAAATTATTTCTTTTTCAGTGGAGCAACAATAACATCAGCTGTCAACAGCCAACTTTTTCACCTTTCTTAATCTACATAATGTTGAACTTTCAAAAAAAAAAAAAACCAAAAAAACCCTAAATGGCAAAGCTCCTGAAATTTTATTTCTTTAGTCTATTTAAAGAGCATGTTAGTCACAGCAGTAGGTCAAATGATATAAGAGCTTGAATTTTGCAGCTAGAGAACATGTTGCACTGTGCAGTCACCCACTGTTGTGCTATTTATGAATAATTTGTAATTTGAACATAGCTAGAAAAGTTCACTGGACAAAACATGCACAATAACCAATAACGAACAATTTTTACAGTGCTCATTCTTTAAGAACATATGATACTCTCTCCCCACCGTCAGTCCAACTAGTACTTATCTACTGACAACTTTATAAGGAAATGGGCAGGAACTTCCCTACAGGAAGTATCTATATCCAAATACTTAGCCCTTCACACTGTTAAATAAACTAATATATAACCTTTTAAGAATTAGCCTATAAATAATTTTTCTCTTCCTTTGCACCCCAAACTGTCATTTCACCATGAATCCACCTCACTGTAGCACTGGGAAATGGTCTCTGTTGGTTCTTTAAAGTCTCCTTGCTCTTAGTATGCAACATTATTTTATTGGCATGTAACAAAGATTTTTATGATATAAGGGAATAAATGATTCTGCATGATGCTCAAAAATGTATAGAAAATCTCTTTGCTGTTTTTTCAAGCAGAATTACTGAGACTTCACAGAGGGCACCATGGAGATTATGAATAATTTATGAACAAACAGTGGAAGTGGTTGACTTCATTTTAAGACAAACCTTAATCTTTAAGTTTTATTTAAGTTTTGCCTGATTTATGTTTCAGAAAAGGGAATTTTAGAAATACCGTACAGCATCATAGTTCTGGTCTCAATCATACTGGTGTGTGCATCTGTAGATGCAAACAACTAAAAGACTTAGCTGTACTATTTATGAGTAAGCTCCCTTTTTTCTTTCCTTCTTCTCCTCTTTTTCATTTCTTTTCCCAAATAATTCTGACTCCAGTTTTATTCTGTATGCACTGAAAAATGCATGTATCTTTGTTCAGATTTTATTACATATGCATTACCTCATGATCCAGTAGATTCATCTTCATAATTATGTAGAGAGGTAACTTTTATCTAACATTTTGGTTTAAAGTCAATCCGAATGTGATCTGAAACTGTGACTGGCTCAGCTGATTCATTAGTTATGTTGGACTAGCTTTTGGAGACTAGAAAATCCAGTCTACCATATACCTGATATGGCTGTGAACAAGAAAATAAATTTTCTCTCAGTAAGTATTGATATTAGGCTTTCTGAAATCTGCTTTGAGGACCCAAATATCCTCGCTTCCTTGGATCCATACTATTCAAGATCGACTGGATTAACAAGTTGTGTGAATCACAAAATATGCTGTGTACATTATATTACATATATATACACAATATATATATACATGCACACTGCATATATTATAGCATAATGAGTTTTATTATTCCCTTTATCTCAGATAATCCTTGTTCTACTCTGTTCCTGGTGGGAGCAGCTTCCTCTTCTTCCTATGTCAAAGCAAACTTCTGTGGACAGTAGGGAAGAGTTTTTTCCAAATCCTACCTAGAGCTGAGCTCTGCAGCACAGACATCTCTGAAACTTGCATGAGAAATCTTCTTTGTATTTTGGCTTGATTCAAGATTAATTTGAGACACTTGTTAAAAGCCTCCTCGAGGCAGACAGTATCATGTCTTTAATTAAGAGGTATTGTTAAGATTCGGAAATTTGATTAGGGAATAACTAGTATTTTGCGTTCTGTAAAAACACTGCTAGAAGAGGATATTAAAATCTCCTTCTACTAAGAGATCATATCGTCTTATGTTAGAAAGAGAACCTATTCAAATGGAGAAACATTTTGTTTTGTGCCTCCTGCGTACTGTTTAAGACCAGAAAAGATTGAAGAGCATTCTTAGGAAGTTTAAAAAATTCAGCCTCATTCTCAGCTTAAGCATTATACGTACATACATATATACCCATCCGTTCTGTTTGGTAGATTGTCATAAGGGTGGGACTAAAAAATTCAGTTATCTGCATTTTTATTATTTTTTTTCAGTCCTTTCAAGATCTATGTTACTGCTTTGGTTCAGTTCAACTCCAGTAACTTCAGGGGGAAGAGAGCCTGTAAGTGTATGAATTATTTAAACCATTTGTGGGAGTGTTGACCATGTCTCTTTTTTATTTGATCTTTGTGGACAGAGTTCAGCTTTTCCTTCTTCACAAGGGAATCCTGCTGTTTACTGTTGGATTCTTTGTGATTTTGGGATGGGGTGGTTTTTTTGTCTGTACTGATGTGCAATAACCTTTTACAGTGCTCAGTACTTACTCATGGGCTGAGAGATGTCACTCAAAATATTTGTCCTTCACTCCTTCCCTGGAAGTTGCTTTTGAATGAGTTTATCAGGCACACTTGGCACGGCCTGGGCAGCAGGGCTGCAAGATGCCCCATGTGAGAAGAGGCTTTGTCTTGCCTGCTGCCGATCATGGACAGCTCTAAACGGAGCCTGTGGGTGATGTGCCAGGGCAGGGACACCCTTGGGACTGTAGGTGAGCCCAGCCACTGTATGGACACTGCAAATCACGGTGCAGTGAAGGAAAAGCAGCAAGAACCATGGTGGAGAAGCAAAAAGAAACCAATGCACACACAACCCCAACCTCCTGGACCACCATTCACCTCACTGGAGGGACTAGATAAAACAGAGATAGCACTTGAAATATGCTTGACCTAAGCCTGGGGAAGAGGGAGGAAGAAGGCTTACTTACGTGTTTGTTTAATTACTTATATTCTCTTTTTGCCAACACCAGAGTCAGTGCTTAAAGGTGTTTGGGTTGATTGGTTGTGTTTGGTTTTTTTGGGGAGGTTTTTTGTTGGGCTTTGGTTTTGGTTTTGGTGGGTTTTTTTTTTTTGTTTGGTTGGTTTGGTTTGGGGTTTTTTTTTGTTTTTTTTTTAATTGACAAAAATTAAGTAAATATATTCCAGTTAAAGGTAATTTTTCCTGTGACAATGGGTGAAGAACTTTTTATTTCACTTTAGTGTACATCAATGAGGCATCGATGTCACATTTTTCCTCATCTCGTTTCTTTCTGCTGATCCTCACTTGAATCCATATAGGTGTAAGCTTTCCCTTGGTTTGTTTTCAGATGTTTCTCCTTTTTCAGGGGACATGCTCTATGTAAAAATGCTCAGTGTGCAATTTGATTAGCTGCTGTTTATGCAGAGATAAATCATCAAGCCAGCAGTTTTATGATTAAAATTATAATACAAAAATAGATATAAATGTTATAAATTTGAATATATGTTATCTGAAATTATTTATATAGAAAAAGACACTGTTCATAGGTTAGAGATTTTAAGTATAAGTTAATGTAGCAAATCTGACAGTAGTTTTCTAAATTCTGTTACATTTTCCTCAGAGCCGGTTCCAATAGCTTTGTGGATTATGCTACTAAAATCTAAAAAATCCAGTTAAGCCAGAAATATCACAAACATTTGGGCTATCTTGTCTTATAATGTTATACTATAGCAGCTAAAGAAAGTTTGAGTTGTTTAAGTGCTGAGGAATTCCATATTTTTAATCAAGAAATCCCCTCATTTGGGAAACCTGCAGAAAAAAAATGTTGCTTATGTTATTGTCATTAGTAGTAGCATTCTGATATTGTCTATTTACTCAGCTTTATTTCCTTCTTAAGTCCTTTTCTATTTCAGCAAAAGGGTTGCTCACTCAGTGCATAAGTTTCACAGGATTCTGCTTTAGGGATTTGCTTTTAATTATTATTGGAGCAAGTTTTGTTCTTGAAAATATTAGACCTCTTTGAGTTTTCCAGCTGCATGTTGCTTTTCAGAACTTCCTTTATGATTTTTTTCCAAAGGACTTTCTTTTTTCTAGCTGATAAGGTTTATTTGTGGTGAACTTTTAACACTTGATTATACGGTGAGCAAAGTCTGAACACTTCTTACCTAATGAAGGAGTCAGGCTGGCATCTGTCTCATGAGGAACATAAAAAGTACATCTGATTTGCATGAAATAGCTGATTGTTTCTGCCCTAATATTTAATACTGAGCTGTTATTCATATAAATTACAAGTGGGAACACATACCATGCTGGTTTGATGTCAGTGCCAATGCTATTTAGATCAATCAGAAGCCTCTTTTTGCTAGAACTGCTTATTTTGAAAGAAACCATTACAGATTAAGTAGGGCATGCAGTGAAATGATAGACATAATGGAGGATTGAGCTGGAAGAATGCAACTTCATTGATTTTGTGGTGATAAAAGGGCTCCGTTTACCTAATATTTCTCACATATAAGAGTGGAGAAGGCTCGGAGTTGCTTTACAGCCTCCCACTACGTAACCAGTACCCTGGGCAAGCTTCCCTTCAGTCTAATCCCCAGAGCTTTCTCTGGGGAAGTTCTCATGAACTTGTTTCCCATCCCCACTGTGTGGAGGGCAGCATGCTGTCAGAAGGCTAGCTGAGCAGGCAGAGCACTACCAGCTGCATCACCAAGGCAATTACCTCGCAGGGATGGCACACTTATCCCCACTGTGCTTCATCTGAAAGCTGGCAAGAGTTTGCAACTTCTTCCTAGCACTGAAAATCCTGATTTTACTACTTTTATCTATGCCTCATCAGTAACGTCAGGAAATGAACATCTGACCTTACTTCAACATGCATTCCAAATAGCTGAAACCATTTGACAGTGAGCTGCAGTACTGCTATTTCTGGAGATCATCTGCATGTGATATTTACCACATGAAACATCTAAACATGCTGATTTTGTAATTGCTACATAAGCAGGATGAATTTGTTTAAAAAATTAATATGTTACAGCAATTAGTAAAACCTAGGCATGACAGAGAAATACTGTAGTCCCTTAAATTACAGCAGAGACATATGAGTTAGAGTGTGTCGGAGCATTGCTAAACTAACCATGCTTGTCAGAGCACCTGATGCTGATTGAGGATATGAGTAGATGATAGTTTGAAGAAGAATCTTTACCCTAATATTAATGCAGGGGACACAGAAGAGCTCCTTGGGGCTGTTCCAGTCACTGGCAGAGCTGATGACCTCTCCTTAGGAAGTACCAATTTCTTCCCTCGTCTTCCTCCATCTCTGATTCCTGATGTTTGCATAATCTGACAAGTGGACCTAAGTCCTGTCCCTCTCATCCTCAGACAAAACCATGATCCCACGCTCGTATGATGGTAACTTTCATTTTTTTCAGGAGTTAAATTCCAACCCATAATCACCAAAATATATCTTCTCTCATGGCCATTCATAATGTTACCATTTTTCCTCATGTTCTCTGTTTCATCAATTAAAACCTAGAGTACCCTGTGTACTGTAAATTTGTACTGCATGATTGTCCCTCACAGACTGTCACTTCTGGGACTAAGATCCTTCCAGTTAGCTATTACACATAGTATGGATTAGAGAGACCTTATTGTATGTTGCCTGACTAGAGAAGAGGTAGCATGCTCATTATCATATATCAGCTATGTATCAGATTTTCTGTCTTAAAATATAGAAATAAAGTAATTTATAGTCTGCTCAAAAGGAAGCGGTTTCATGACCTGGAAAATTACCAACTTCTTTCACTGGTCTGACTTCTGACAGAGCTTGTATAGTCTCCAGGGGATGGTAATCTACAGTCAGGAACTGTTCATTCACAGGTATTAAAATTGAGTTAATTTTAATTACAGGAGCTTTCTGTCCAACTCCACTGGTTTCATTTTTTTTAAAGATCTTCTCCTTGCCCTTGTTCTCCTTCACCAGCTAGATATTTCTTTTTGTCAAACAAATTTTGTTATGTAGAAAACTGTGAAAGTCTCTGTTGTTACGCACATGCCAAAGCCTGACAAAAAGTAAGACAGTAAAATATTAAATGAGCATAAAAGATACCTTTGTCTTTGTCTCAGTTATTTTGCACCAGTAACAAGCCTCAAATTTAATACTTCCCCTGGAGAAGTAAGCCTGCACCATCCCTTGTAATCAAGTCCAAATTCATTAGACTTTTTCAATAAATGTTTTCTGTGGGATCCCTTGCATACCAATGGTTGCTGTGGCAACAACCATAGTTTGCCCATTCAGGTTATTTTCCCAAAGCACAAAACAAAATTATCTCTTTTGCCTCCAAAATTCCACAATATGTTCAGCTCTGACACCTGGTATAGCTCCTTAATCTTAGACTTTTTTTCTTTCTTTTTGCTCTGCTTTGCTTCCAATGTGCTATAAACCTGCCAGTGTGCCAGGTTTTCACATGCCTAATCCAGCTCTCTTTAATAGTCAGTTCACTACAGGTAGCCTTTTCTAAGGATTTCCTTTCCTAATTTTGGATGTGACTAATTTCAGCAGTTCCAGTAGAGCAGAAACATCCAAACTATCTGGAAACCATGCTTGTTTCTTTGTACCATTATTTCCTTAGAAAGAAGTGGAATTTAATTTGCTCTATTTCATTTCTCCCTCTATAATTAAGAAGACCACTAAAATCTCAGTAACAGATGATTTTTTTCCCATTAGGTCTATTGTTTGACATCAGAATGATTTGATAGTTTTCATTCAAGCATAAAAACAGCACCACATTGTGGTGCTACCACATAGTGAGTTTTCTAGAAAAGTGTAAGTTTTGGCATATTTTTCTGCCTTACTTTTTTTTTGGTCACATTTTGAACATGCTTGAGAAAGACATGTCAGCATTTTCTAGGCTAAAATAAATGTGTTCCATACTATTTTCCTTTTAAATACAGGGCATTCAGCCTACATAAACAAAGCTAATAAAATATAAGATTTCTATGTCTGTTATATAAAAAGTTTTCTGCTGGGCTGAGCCTAAAACATTGTCAGTTTAGGTAATTTTTGATCTTCTGAATTTCCTCTCCCCTCTCAAATTAACACTAAAGTTTCAAAATCTCAGGTTTGTATAGGTTTCCTGTCCAGATGATATTAATATAAATCACCTACCCCAACTTGTCTTTCACTACTGGGAAATATAACCTGCATTATGTGGTGGCAAAAGCATTTTCTCATGATGTCCAAGGAGGTCAAGTATATCATTTGCATTTGACCATCCAGTCAATGTACTTGTTATTTCAGATTTTATCTAATAAGTTTCTCTTCTAATCTCTCTTGCTATTAAATGTGACTCCATATTCTCTTAACAGCCTCTAGTAGTGCCTATTAATACCCCTACCACTCCAGGGGTAGGGGCATTTTCCTGTCTGGGATTCCCCAGAGATCTTTGGACAGAGCTGGCAGGAGAGGACAACTCTATCCTCTTTCACTTCCGATTGCACATAGCTGCATGCTACCTTTCTCTTCAGCTTCTCCTGCTTGCTCCCCCCACAGCTCCCTTTCTCTTGGATCTACATGTGCAGTATACCTGTGACAGCTGTTTGGAGTAATCTGCATTGGCTTGGGTTTAGTTCAGTGCTGTCCCTTACGTCTAGTTCAAGAGTAGCATTATTACCAGGGGTCTGGATGAGTCAGCTGAGATAGAAATAAACGAACAGATGCTACTAAAAGCAGGACCCTTTGAAAGGAAGTGCCAATCCTTACACAGCTGTACAGAGAAAGCCTCGCATAAAACACTTCCCATATTGTTTTTATTCTTGCCTTTGAGCAATCCAAAGACATGCCATGCAGAAACTATTTTTTTTATATTGCATAGTAAATAACTTAACTTTGATATTTCCGGATTGATATGGCTTATTTTGAAGTGTCTTCTTTATAAAATAATGTCAAATTATTATAAACCTTCTGTTAATGTTCTGCATTTAGCTTGCAATAAGAAAAAAATTTTCACAAATTTTTACCACCTTTGTGTATATGTAATCATCTCTTCTTGTTGGCATGGAAATACAGGGGGTTTTTTATTCCTCTGAGTGTGACTCAGAGCTTTTGCTGTAAACCCTCTCTTACATTCATCCATATATTTCCCTGTGTTTTAGAAATGCAGCTTATTTGGGGTTGGGCTAGATGATCTTATCTAGGATTGGGCTAGGTGATCTTTAAAGGACCCTTCCAATTCAAAGCATTGTATAGTTTATTTTTATTACATTTTTTTTTTCACATTAGAAACGCTGCTAAGAGTTTCTGTTTGCTTTTAACATCAGGTCTCTATCCTGGAACATCTTTATCCTAATTAGAAAGTTATTTTGCATTCTTTCATCACCTTGCACCTCACAATAGCGTAATCTTTCATTTTCTTTCTGGTTAGTAAAAGTCTGCTGTTAAATACTATAACATGCATCTGACTTCTCTGCTCTAATACCTAGAAAACCTTCCATCTAAAGCTAGCCTTTTTCCTGTCTATTTTCTATTCTCTCAAGGTTCATTTTTTTAATCTTTATTAATTACAACATTTAACACATTTTGTCACTGAATTAGAGTTATTACACTGTAAAGCTCCCAGTCTGACAACTGTTACAGGTTTTGCATCAAATCCTACTGCAGTTACTATGGCTGTAATACTACCTTGTGTACCTCTTGCTGTTAGGAAGTTTTTTTAGAGAAAAAGTGATCAAGGTTTTTCAGCATTTGTTAATAAATAGATAAAAAGCATTTTTCAAATGTACAAGTGCATACAGATACGTATGTGATATGATATGTATTAGAATTCACTTGTATGTTGTATATTGCAAATTGTACTCATGGGGAGCTGTGGTTTAAGCTCACTGTACCACATAGGAAAAAAAAAAAGAAAAAATAGCTGACAAGCAGCTATTCACTAATTGCTGTATATTTAAACTATGAAGAGCTGGAGTCCCTTGCTGAAGCTCTTTTAAAAAGTGAGCATTCTGCTAGTTTGAATCCACTCTAACTATCCTCTAATGAACAATCACTTGCAGATGAGTTCTTCCCCAACTGGATTCCAGGATAATCAGTTATGTTTTCCTGTCCCAGCCTTCTACTTTCTGTTTCTTTCTTCTCACTTCTATTGACAAATAAGGAGAAGGACTCCCAGAATGGTCTGATCTTTTAGATTTTCAGGTTAGTAAAGTTTGTCACTCATTTTTAAATGATATTTTATCATCATTCAGCTGTTTTGCTTATATGTGTGGGCATGCTTCTCCAGAAACCAGGAACTTTGCAAAAGGAGCAGATGAAACAGCTCACTCTTCAAGAAGCTGAGGTCTTGAAACAAGAGATAGTAGCAAACATGAGTGTGTATTCTAAATATAAGGTTTAATGCAAAATTTAGTTAGTTATCTTGATGCATCGGCCATATTATCATGCAATCTTGTGCCCAACTTTTATGGACTGCAGGCTATCCTCACTTCAAAATCCAAGACAAGAGGAAGAGATTAGTAGACAAGTTAGGGTACAGGCACATAGTCTAGGAAGTCTACTCTGGAATCAAAAACATGTCCTAGAAAAAGAAGTGGCTGAAGCTGTCAAACTTTTTGAAACCCACAGGACGCTCTTAAGTCAGCATGAATAAGTGAATTCAACCTTGAATTTATTTGTGCTGCAGTGTGTTTGATTGGACTAGGTTAAGGCTAGACTCCTCCAAATAACCTACCTGTCGAATTATTTTCTTCTAATTTTTTGCTACTGCGCACTTCAATTGAGATGGCTGATCACCCTCCTCAGTACTCAGCTGTCAGGTCACAAATCATAATAATTAAAAAAATTAAGTTTCTGTACAGAATTAAATTATATAGTTTTTAAGTGTTTGAAAATTAGCATACTTGCAGCTGTGCAGATACCACAAACTAATTCCTGCTGTAACAGATTTGCAAGATTATACAGCAAATTGTTGATAACAATAATTAAAAAAAATAAATGCAAAGTATTTTATAAATATCACGAGCATTCTCTGAATATGGAGAGCCCGAACTTTTATTTATATCTTAGATATAATTACCATACAGACTGTAGTTCTGACCCTGATCAGACATGCTATAAGATATAATTCTAAACAGTGATGCTATTATTATACCCAAATATGTGCATTAATGGATCTGTTTGAAGTTGATCATACAATGTTTTTCAGTTGCTATTTAGGCTAATGTATGTAAATGTCATCTAACGGTGATTGTGATGTTCCCTAGGAATTTCCAATTTCTTTGCATTTCTGTGTATGTAGACAGACATATTCTGATTCCTATTGCTTCATTTCCAAGACCATTGTTTTTGCTATAGATTATGAAATTCATTCCATATGGTATGGTAATTATTTATTTATAGGGCTGATGATTGATTTTTTCCTCTAAAACAAAATCTTAATGAAAGGTATCAACTTTCTAGAGAAACTTTAAACCTCTCTGTTCTTTTCAGACAAAAAGCAAAGCCCTGAAATAGGAGTTACTGGCATGCTGTTTTACAAAAATTACAGTCACATTAATCTGAGAAACAAGAAGGCATTTATTTTTTTTCAAATGACATTCAACCCATTCCATTTTCTAATGTGAGGAAATAAATATAAATACAGTATCATGTTTTTAGGAAGAAGCAACTTCCAGTATAAAATTGAGGATGTAGGCTGCATGTATTTACATGGTTTTATATACTTTTATTCTTTTAAAACAAAACTAACATGAGTCTGACCAGTTAATGTGCCTGTGTTCAGCATGCAAGTATCTGTTGACTAGTAATGTACGCACGCAAAACCCCAACTCTATCCTGACTGAAGTCCAGAGTGAGTTTCCGGTGTCAGGGGTTTCATGGCTCAAATTTGGGAGACTGATTTCTTTGTATAGAAATACATGTCATTCCAAGTGGTGGGACAGATTTAAGCTTTAACAAATGCACCTAATGTAGAACTATGGTGCCAGTTTGACTAATTATGAAGTCCCTTGATTGTATTTTGTAGTAAGCTGAAAAGGCAATAACCTGACCAATACCACTGTATTTACAAAATTTAATGTAGTTCTGATCAGTGTCTGAAGGGGGAAAAACAGACAATTGCACTGATCAAGGGTGGATTTTATATATCTATAGAGTCTAGATATAGTCTTACTTTATACTAAACAGATGAATGAAGGAAGTGTATATATTAGATGGAAAGTTACACAAGGCTTGGGACACAGTAATTCTGGAGAAGACCAGTATTTGGGGACAGGACAGGTATGACATCAGTTAGAAACCTAAAATAGAGTCCTGTATCTTGCCTGGGGTGGTAAAGGTTAGTTTGTATATGCCTCATGAATAATTTAATTGGAGTTATAGTAGATCAACAAGAGGAACTCCCCCACTGATTTAAGGAGTTACGTGGTTGAGAACAGCACCTCTATATTTCTGGTGAAAGTCTGCCACATTTTCCTGTGAATTCTCAGCTTCTTTCCGTTTTAGGTTATTTTGAAAATCTAGTCTTGAAATATTCTTGCTTATTGTACAAACAATCTGACTGACCACACTCACATTAAGTTCATATTTTTAACCTCTTTTTGTAACATTTAAATATTTAATTGTCTAAAATATTTTGAATTGTGGGAGATATTCTACTGAACTGATTTATCAGGAACTAAAAAACTAGCATAAAATATCACATGTCACTGGCAACTGTTGGCTCTGCAATGTAATTTGACAGGAAAGTCAGGTGAATGATCTCCTCTGAGATTTGTGCCACCACATAAGGCAGCCTAGCTGAAAAGAAACGTGCAAAGAAAAAAAAACCCAGCCCACCAACTTGCTTTAAGACTATTAAAGTCGTGTAAAATTTGGTGGGTTGGTTTGAAAGTGATTAAATAGAAACTTTTTGTTTCTGTTTAGAACATCTCAGGCTACTACCAAGACTTATGAAAACCCCATAACTAAGGGACCAATGCAGTCTTCACAGAATCACCTGGAACATTTAAAAAAAATGAAATGAACAAAAAATTACAGTGACTTTCAGAGACCTACAAGAGGGAAAAGGATTGCATCAAGACTTTTCAGCTATGGTATAGTAGTGAAATTACAGGAGCAAGACAACCTGAAAGAGTATGGATAGTTTCCAGTCTCCTTAGAGGATTTTGCAGCAGCGGAGTTGCTGTAAATAATGATCTGTGCTTTATGGGAGGTTGATCTTTATAGGAAGCATCTTGGGGAATTCATTAAGTATGATTCCTTTTCCTGCTGCGCAGGTTCTCTTCCTTCCTTACCAAGTAAATTAACCTTTGCTATGGCATTGAACCTCTTGTGAGGAGTTTGCTAAAGGAGGAATTGTGGATGCTTTTGTTTGCCAATTAGAGAACAGATAAGAGTACTCATGGAAACTGGAATGGTCCAGAACCAGATCTGCTCCACTGATTTGACTTAACTTCTCAGTAAAAAATAAAATACAGAATCATAGGATGGTTTGGGTTGGAAACTACCTTAAGGTCCTCTAGTTCCAACCGCCCTGCCATGGGGAGGTATACCTTACACTAGAACATGTCATCCAAGGCTCTGTCCACCTGGCTTGAAATTTGGGAAGAATATCTCTCATGCTAGGTTACTGAATTGTTTTCCCAGAATATTTTGTCACTCTTTAAATGCCTAGATATGAAAGTGAAAATCAGTTAAAGAAGTTAGCTTCTATTAAGAAACATTTATTTTTGACAGTGTTAAAAAGGCAGAATGGCAAAGAGCTACAAACTCCACAAAGATATGGTATCTTCAAATTTTGGAAAGATACATTTATTTAAACCAACTTTTGTATGCATTTGTTTATATGGCTTTGTCTATGGACATTTTATACTTCTTTTGGAAAAAAAATCTTTGAAAATGTTAGAACCTATTAAAAACTAATGGCTGTGACTCACTTGAAATGGAAACATTTAGCATTTAAGAAACGTCATGTGTGTGCATCTCAGGTGGATTTTTCTCCTGCCTGTCTGTCTACCTACTTACTGGCCAATCTGTTTTGCCAGAATTTTATCCTTTTAAGTTGCCAATGAGATGGCAATTCTTTATTTAAAGCAATGATTACCATGTAGAGATACTTGACTAAAAGGAAGCTTTCAGTTACTGGAGATAACTGGATATATAGAAGACCAGATCTGTATTTCAAATGAAAACCCCCAAATATTTCCTGAAGTACTGTCTACCTGATGAAGCAAGCTCAAAAGAAACTTCAGATTTGAAATAAATCATAAACTCCTTATTCTTATGCAACAGACCCTATATGATTCTACCTGCAGCTGGAGTCAAATTAGGATAGTGTCTCTGTATTTTTAGGTTAGATTTTAAGACAAGGGTTTTTTTCAGGCCCTATGATTCAAAATTTGAGATAAGAAGAAGTAAATTGGATTTCACAAATTCTTTCTTTGTAGCCTATAAGGTCAAAGAAATTAGCTTAAAAAAATTCAAAGGATTACAGTACGGCTTCAAACCGTGGCTCTTATATTTTAAAGCATGAGTGACTCTGGTCCCAGTCTCACTGCTTCCTTCAGGGTTGACTTTTGCATCAGAACAAAAAAAAATACAAAAAACAAAATCATATGCAGTACATGAGCTATGATCATCCCACAGATCTCTTCATGGCAAAGTTACCTGCACAGTATAGTCATAAGGAGCTGGGATTTTTTGCCTCTGATTTTTGGAACTTTTCAATTTCAGACAAGGAGGGAAAAAACCTCTGCTACTCAACTGTATATGTGCCACATGGGAATAACTGCAACACATAGCTATATTACTTTTTCTCTCAAAGGCAAAATCCATTTGGCTTCATTTGTATTTTTATCTAAACCCAGACTAAGAAACATCTCAGGCTTGTCACTACTAATCATAGAATCATAGAATGGTTTGGGTTGGAAAGGACCTTAAGATCATCTAGTTCCAACCCTTCTACTAATGTATATTTATTAAAAGAAAAATAAAAAATGCACAGTACTTTTATAGGAATAGAAAAATATTTATATATACAACAAATATAAATATCAGAATAGCAGTAGTTTACCTGTACAGAAAATCTTGCCTTCTCTCTTTTTCTCTCTCTCAAGTGTGATCTGGCAATATCGTTTCTGCAAGCATTTCCATAAAATGTGTAATTCACATACAAATATCCAAGAAAACTTTTAATGTCTTATGTATTGTTAGAGTAGAATTTCTTTTTCCTTAAAAAGAAAATAAATAATAGATAAATGATATCACATGGGGAGAAAAGTATAACACAAAACAGGTCTACAGCAGTAGCTTCTGTCTGGTATCAAACTGCACACGAACAATCCACTAACAAGCTGGAAAATGAAGAAGAGGCCTAGAGGTCACATCCATGTTCAGCTTTCTACTCATCAGTGAATGGTCCTGTGGGAACCCACTGGATCTCAAAAGACAGCTAATGTTTCAAGGTGTCAGGTTAAAAATGACTACAAATATGAAAGCTGGAGAAAAAAAGGCCTCAGATTCTGCCAGGTATGTTGCAGTTGCACAGACATGATACAGGAAAAAAGACAAGCCTTTGAGATTCCAAACACAAAGTAAATCTGAGAACAGACAGCACTGCAGATATTCAAGGTAGTCACTAATTTTACCTGTAACAATGACATTTTTAATCAAGAAGTAATATCATTTATAGTACGGAACTGCATTTTGTAGAGTAACTTCTCCAGTGTAAGGCTGCATACTCTATGGGATAAATTATCTAGATTTGTAGATATTTTGTGATGAGTGAATTGAGGCAGGCATTTCTAAGACCTGAGAGAGGGGGCAGGGAGAGGAAAGAGGGGAAGGAAGACGTGCTTTAAATAGAGATTTTTAAAACTGTCTGTTTTATGGAGTGGAGAGATTCTAAAAACCTGTGCTAGGAAGCAACACCTTGGGAACAAGCTTTTGCGCTTCACTTCCCAGCCCTCTTTCTTCTTGGTGAAAAATGGAGCATAGGCTGCAGAAGTTGTTGAAAACTGTGATAATGTTTTTGAAAGGAGTTTTTACTTGATTTGTCAGTGAAATTTGAATGCATCTGATAAATGGCAGCAAGTGATGCAGCTGTGATCAAACCAAGGACTATATTGTGCAACATGCACCAGCAAGGGCTAAAAGCACAGTATTCTGGGTTTAGACCTGCACCAATTATAATGTACATTGCATCTCGGATAAGTCATGAAGAAAGTTGGTAGGCAGCACTGAAATACTATAATCATTTATTTGAATGAGTCAGTAACAATGCAGTTTTCTGTTCTGGGACAACTAGTTGCAAACAGTTTATCCTTTCAAAGATACAAGTGGTACTCATTCTGAACACAAACTGGAACAGGACTTACGGCTTCACAATTTCTTACCCATGCTAATGATTGATATTACTTTTCAGGAAAAGGATCTGAAACAACCAATCTGAGTAAAAAATAAAGAGGAAAAAACCTAGCCACCTTAGAAATGCTCAAGAAATGTGTGATGATCAAAATCAGTTGGGAGAATAAAATATTATTTTTAAGACTGTAAAGTTTTCAGTAGTTCATAGGTACTGCACTACAAAGAGCAGCAGGAGCACAGAGCTGTTTGCTGCAGAGTGAAAGAATTTTCACTACACATTTGCATAGAATATTTTCAGAATTCCATATGGATTCTGCATTTAACTTTTTCATTACAGTGATTTTCTCCCTTCTGAAGGTTGGTTTTTTTTTTTTTAACTTCTCCACAACATACAGATACAGCAAAATACAATGTGCTGATATTTATACAGAAACGTTATTTAAGTATACGTACTTAATGTATGTACTGTATGTACGCAAACCAGACTTTTTTTTGTGTCCTTGGTATTCATGTATTATTTTCTGGTCCACAGTAAAATAAAAATTGATATTTTGGTTTGTTCTGCTATAGCTGATTTATCTTTCCAATTGGTGGCCAAATAGCTGGTGCCTCAGCTACCTCAAGTGTACTACAGTTACATCTTATGAAGGTAACAGGGTCAAGACACCAGCCCTGCAAGAACAAATCTGTGTTGCATAAGGAAGTCACATTGCTGATTTGGTAGATGCAGTTCATCTTGTTAGGAGAGCTCCAATACGTTAACGTGAATGTGTTAAGACACAGATTTTACTGTGATTGTAAGATGGGACATAAATATACATTTTTTTGCTGGAGTAGAAACGTGTCTTGGTCATATTTGAACTTAAAATTTCTCTGTTGAGCTCCAGTTACTAATTTTTCATTCTTTCTGATTCTGTATGACCCTGTTTAACACTAGTTCTCTTTTCTGTGCCACTCATCACTGTATCATAAAGATGGGAAGAAAGATTACTGTATTTGGTCTGAAGGTCTTCAAGATTCACTGTGAAGAAACCCAGCACATAAACATTACAACAAAGAGTGCCCATGACTTCTCTCCTCACAGCTGCTGTTTTTCTGAGATGAGCTGCTTCTCTATTACTTCCTCAGTATAGCTATAAATTTAAGCTTCAGTGGTTGATGCAAGAGTGCAGATTCACCTTGTTAATTTATGTGTGTTCAATTACAGTCATTTCTGCTATAACCTGTCTGATTAGGCTAGCTGTCTGTCACAGAAATGAGAAAAAGTATCCCTTCCTCCTCAATCCGTGAGATTAAGCAGTGTTTAAAAAGAAAAAAAATTTCTCTCTCTCTCTCTCTCTATATATATATATATAAAATTGATATGAGAAAGAGAGATGGAAAAAATATCATTATTTTCTTTGAAATTGTTTTTGCTTTCCCACAGCAATTTCAGAGTGTCTCCTCTCCTCCAAAAGTAGAAGGGGTTGTCAAGTAAAGGGGGAAAACACGAGGAGAAATTCCAGCAACGACAGTGTTAGGTCTGAAAAGTCTACCTGTCACTGACTAGAACGAGACCTCAGCTTCTCATCATGAGTAACCAGAGAGAGATGAGGAGCCCAGGTTTAGTCTGCCTTGTGGCTAGACTTCTGGAGAAGGCAAGCAAAACTATATGAACTTTACTCATCTCTAATTAAAATGGGCAGATAAGGAAATAAAAAATACTGAATCTTTTGTTTTGTAGGGAGATGGTCTCTAAACAGGTATGCAGGGGTGCTTTTCTTTCTGTTGTTTGGTTGCTTTGAGATTTTTTTACTTTTATTTTTTAATTCCCCCTTGCCAGATTACTGACATTGCCTCGAAATACATTCTCCAGTGAATCAAAGTGTTGTGCTAGATTTATATATCGTAGAAAGTTATGCAGGTGTCCTATTTAACAGAGCCCAGTGGAACAAATTATGAGCCTTTCTTTTGGTGTCTGCAAACATCTTTGGAAAATCCTGCTTAGATAAATAAAGATACGGTTCCATATATTTTGGAAACAGTTACTCTAGAGATTTTATTTAGTCTAAGTGATAAAAATCTGTTTGGTGATTTTTTTAATTTTTTTTTACAGGATATTGGAGGGTCTTTGATCCTCATGTAGTAGACTTTAATCAAATTGAGACAAGATAGCTGTGATGGACAGTTATTTATTTAGTGCCAGGTTTGGAAAGCATAACGATCTCTGCTCAGCACTGCAGACTGCTCTGGGAAGGGGCTCTCACGGGGCCGAGGATGTGCAGCATAGCTTTTCTGGAGAACAGCTACAACCTATATCACAGACTGACTTTTATTAAACTTCCATTTAGTGCCCTAACCAAAATACTTGTTTCTTGACATCTTCATATGATAGCTTTATCTTTTTCTGTTAGTTTTTAGAATGAATCTGTTATTCATTAAGACAGCTAGGCTTGGTAGCATTATAAACACTGCAAAGCCAGGGCATGCATAGCAACCACAGCAATACCAACAACACTAGCTTTCCTAAAATTGTCCAGTGTTTGAAAGTTGAGAATGAATCTCAACTTAAGCTACACTAACTGAAGAGAGATTCGGGACATCTCTTTCTCTAGGAAGTGATTACAAAGTTAGTGGCTTCTTGACATCCATCAAACAGGAGAAATGTATCATCTCAAAGTCATTTGTGGCAGATGAAAAAAACCCCCACAACATACTGAACCTACTGATGCTGTTTAAATGAACATTTTAGTTAATATTCTTTCTAGAGTTAAGTAAAACCTTTCTAGAAGTCACTGGTCCAGGGATCAAAGGATTCTGGGTGGAGAAGGAACGTAAGCCACACACCCCCCCCAAACTGCTAGAAAGTTTATTACAAGATCTAAAACAGATGTAAAATCCAGAGATATACCAAGCTAGAGAGATAACTAAAGGCTACCAAAGAATAGATTAGGCGCAGATTCTTACCGACCCACACACTTGTCCAATGACCAGGAGGCCAGCTCCGAGGTGCATTGTGTAGAAACAGGGTAGCAGGCACATACTCCTGCAGGCGCCCCCACAGAGGTAAGATCAACCATAAAAGGTAGTTGGATCCATCTCCTTCCCAATCTCTCTTGAACCCTGGGCCTTTTATATGTCAAAAAGTGCCAACTCATCCCGATGCAGGGGGCCAGCCCATGTCAGGAGGAGTGGCCTTGTTGGCTCCTTTTCCTGCGCACATTCGTCCTGACACAGGGGGCCAGTCTGAGCCAGGAGGAGTGGCCTTGTTGGCTCTGCCTTGCACACTCACTCTAGGTGATCAGGGTGGTCCACCACGGACCAATTCTAGTGTTATACCCATCTAATACAAATATATACATGCTTTTTTATCTTGATCAGGATGGTCCACCACAGACCAATTTTCACAGTGTTAGAACCATCTAACACAGTCACTAAGAGCATCTAACTCAGTTTTAAACATTGGTTTGGTTTTTAATCTTTCTAGCTGTCTTACAAAACCCTGTGTAGGTCAGAGCTTTAAAGAGTGCACCATCTTCTTTAAAAATGAGCACACCAAAAACTTCCAGTTTTTCAAGCTAGACTTTACTAGAAAACAAACAAAAATAAAGTCATTTTGAAAGCAGAGAAGAAAAAACAGATCTGCTAAAAACAATGCAATTCTAGATGGTGTTTAAACAAGTTTTCCCTCTGTCCAGTGTTACTGGAGGATTCGGAGCATTGCTGGATCTGAACTCTGGTTTCATTTCCTCTGGGTCCTCAGGAAAATTTCCTCACTACTGTTGCTGGGTTAGGGATTTCTTCTCTGCTATGGGCAAGCTGCCTGCTCCCTCATAGTCACTTTCTGCCTCGCACTCATCGTTTCACCTCTGACCAGCTTTTAAAAAGAGGCTTTCTCCAACCTTCAGGCATGGATTTCATCTTTTCTTGTGCCATTTTAGTCAAACCTGCAAGCAGGAAACTTTCTTCTTCACTGCTCAGAAACTTTCTTTTTAAACAAAATGTGATTTTCAGCAATATGTAATGACTCATGAACAAACCAAGCAATTACAGCACCTCATACCCTGGGAAGTACTAATGTAGGATCACAGTTTACTAACTATCTCATTTTGTGGATGCCTGTCTGCATTTTATTTTGAATGTACTGAATATCCTTGCTAAACTGTAACAATTGCACTGAAAAAAACATTTTTTGGGTAAGTCTCACATACAAATATTTATGTCACTTAAAATGGTGTTCTGTATTTCAACTTCATCTGATTATCACATTCCCAAACTTCAGCTTCTTTAAAGATATTTTATAGGGTTGACAGAATTAGAGGTTTCTGTTTAGTTACAAAATAGAACTAAAATAGCTCTTTTGTCACAATTATGAACTACAATGTATATATATTTGCTTACATAAACACTGCATAAAACAGTACCTACGGAAGCTCTTCTATAGGATTTTTATATTACCACTTGGAACTGATTACAGCAGAGCATTTTGTAGAACTCTTTTATTTTCCATTTTAAAAATAAAATCAATTTTGTACTTACTCCCTGCTTTTCTCACTAAACTGACCCTGTATAACTTCCCCAATATTGATTAGAAGCTTAGGTTGAGATATAACTATAAAGGAACCTGAGAGATAATATTACATTATCTCAGTTTAAAAGTCCCCTGTCATCAATGTTTGATCCTAGAATGTGGATTATGTGCACATTGAAATCCTTTAGATTTATAAGACCTCAGGTTGCTACTATATTACCATGACCTGTGAGCTCATGAGCACACAGGAATGAAGTAATAGTTGACTATTTTTGATATTTAAATGGGTGATATGCATAAAAAATTTCTGTTAAAGTGTTAGAGTGTCTCTCAGCAGAATGCTGAGTCACATGAGTTTATTGGGATGAAGCTGGCAGCAGGTAAATGTAGGTTATACAGTTATGAAGGCTATTTCCTATAGAAGAACTTTCATTTTCTTAAAATAACTATCCTCACTGATGAACACAAAGCAGCCTTTATCCACACTTTGACATATGAAAAGTCTATACTTTTCATATGCTACAGAGCTGATGAACAGGGCTCAGTGAAATCACATGGTTATTGTATATGTTAACCCTGAGGCTGGAGACAAGATCTCAGCTGATCTCAGATAGCTTTTGTAACTCATGTGAATAGGTGAAGACTCTGAACACCTCATGATACCAAGCTATTTACAGGGTTATATATAGCCAATACCATTACGTGAACATAGAAGCCAGTTAGAAGAGGCATATGCTCCAGAACATTTATGCTATATATTTCCATTAATGTAAAGGGAAAAGTTTGACAAGAAAACGGCTGTTGCACTGGACACAGTAACTGTGCTTACATGAGATAGTGTAAGCCAGAAATATTTCAATAGACCAGAGACAAGATGAAACTATTTTGTCACGTCCATCCTAACCAATTCTCTCACCTTCCAAAAGTGATTGTTGAGAAGGATCACCCTGAACCATACAAATTCCTAAACTGTGGCCAGGGATAGGCTGAAAAAGCAGTAGTTGGCCTAGAACAAAAACACCTTCTCAGTCCTGTGCATCTGACTAAGAGAAGATACTGTCTTAATAGGAGTTACAGGTTGTTTCTAATTTTTCGTAATCATCTTCCTTATATTTTAATTAATTTCACCCGGTCATCCAAGTATTACCCAATTTGTAAAGGCAGTGATCAAGATGGAAAAATTGTTTCATAGGAGTCTGATGCTAGTCCCTGTCCAGAAACATATGTTGGAGAGATATGCAAGACAGCTGATTATTTTCCAGCTGTGGAACCACAAGCAAGATAGCTTCACCAACATGGCAACGCACAGGCAGCCCCTGCAAGTCAGGGTACATGTCATTACCAGTGTTTTAGGAAGTATGCTGATGGGGTCTCTGCATGTTGTTGCACTTGATATGTATGCATATCAAGCTATTTAGAACCACTTTCATGTGCAGCTGGAGACTACCAGAAGTCTGGATTCTTCAAACCAAGTTTTTGGCTACTTGACAGTATGAGATTTTGCAGGTGGCGTCATGCAGATTCAAGGAATATAAAAACAATAATAATCATTTCAGACTTGTCAAGTAGATAATAACTGAGTTAACTGGAATGTTGTCATGGTTCAAGCCCAGCCGGCAACTTGGAACCAGGCAGCTGCTTGCTCACTCCCCCCTGCCCCTTCTTTCCTCCTCCCACTCCCACAGGGATGGGGAGGAGAATCGGAGGAATGTAACCCCCATGGGTTGAGATAACAGCACTCCAGTAACTAAGGTATAATACAAACCACTACTGCTACCAGTAATAATGATAAGAGGAATAACAAGGGAAAAGGACACAACCACTCACCACCCACTGACCGATACCCAGCCCGACCCGAGCAGCAATCTGGGCCTTCCGGGTAACTCCCCCCAGTTTCTATACTGGGCATGACGTGCTGTGGTATGGAATACCCCTTTGGCCAGTTTGGGTCAGGTGTCCTGCCTCTGCTTCCTCCTGGCTTCCCCTCCTCCCTGGCAGAGCATGAGACTGAGAAAGTCCTTGGTCGGAGTAAACATTACTGAGCAACAACTAAAAACATTGGTGTTATCAGCGTTGTTCCCAGGCTGAAAGTCAAAAACACAGCACTGCACCAGCTACTAAGGAGAAAAATGACTGCTGTAGCTGAACCCAGGACAAATGTATTATTTAATGGCTGGCACCCTGGTCTGTTACAGAAATAAATTCAAATATGGATAATATTATGAATAAGCTATAAGACAACAAAAATAGGTAGGGAGTTTTTTCACACGATTGCTCAACGTTTTTTTTCTGAAAATTGTTGAACACGTTTTCTCCAAACAGCTGATTTGAGAAATGAATGGATCAAAGATGTAAATGTAAATTAGCATATACTCACCCATCAGTGGACTCTAATGTGAATAATTGTTTTATTGGATCACATTTTTCAGGCAAAAACCAGATAATTGATAATAATGTCATTTGAAGTCAGGGTTACTTTTGTGGATTTCGGTGATATGCAATTTTGAGTAACTAATAATTCATCACTGTCATTTCATGACTAAAATTCAGAATGGTATCTGACCTTCTGCTGTATTACTTAGTGTCATTAAAAGGACGCTAGCTTTATTTGGCCAGGGCATAGTTGTGTGCATTTAGCAGCTTGTCAGTGGAAAGCAGGCAATGAAAGAATTAAATGTCAGACTTCTGAGAACTACAAGAAAGGCTTTTTTGCTGCAGGTCAGAGACTAGAATAAGGTGTCAATCAAACTGAAAGCTTCTTACAAGGTAAGAAAAAAAAATAAAAATCCATTTTTTACTAAGAGTTGTAAGGAAAGAAAGGGTTCACAAAGCTTAAATGTGGTTAACAATGAGTCTGAACAAACTAAATAAAGGAATGAGGATATTTGTCAGAAAGCCCTTTTTATAAATCGCGGGTCATTTGAAAAATGACAAAGCTGAAGAATTTGGGGTAAGGTCAGCCTCACCAATGCAAGGTGAAAAAGAAAAAGGTAGTTTCATACCTTCAAAGACAAACTGCGTATCTGATTTTCAAGTACTGAGCAAAAAGCCTGCCAGTATATTTTATTCTGCTAAATTTTGATATTGAAGCACAGCACAAAGGTGACTTGCTCATATAGCATAAGTTGCAATTAAGTTGGAAAGCTGGTATGTTATGCAAGAGGTTGTTGGGAAGTTGTCTTGCTTATAATGTGTCACCATCCAACTGAGGTAGGCATTCAAAATGATGAGTCAGGACTTAAGGAGGTATGAGGCCCAAACAGCAATTTATCAACATATGCAAAAAAATAAACATGGTTTATGGTTTCGCAAAGCTCAGATGCACTGAGGCGGCCTGGGACAAATTCATTACTGGAAAAAGCAAAAGTAACTCTGAAATCAGTGAGGGTGCACCTGCTTATGCAGCAAAATCCTGCAGACATGTGATTTCAATGCCTGAGACTTGAATCACATGTCCACCATTTACAGCAGCAGTTCCTGCTTTTGTGGACTCATGGCTCCTTAAATTAGTTACAGCTGGCCTAGCTTGGGGCCCAATAGCTTCCAATTTGCAGGAAATAGCTGACACATTTAGTCTCTTTTTGTAAATCAAGCTGGCAACAGCAATAATTGCTGTCCTTTTCCTCTATCAGATGTGAGGGTCCTTACCAGCAAAAGCTGGTAAAAAAAGGAGGGGAAAATTAAGCAGAGGTTTTTCTTATATTTGGGAGATACTAACATTTTCTTGCTGTGTTTGTCCTTAATTTTGGCAACCTACAATCTTACTGCAACTATCCAATTCTGCCCTGAAACAGGTAAGTGAAACATAAAAGTTCATTTTATTTTCCCTGTGAAGGAAACTTTACAAAATATGGTACTTTACAAAGGTCACACAGCAAATGAGTAACTTGGAGTGTATGATAATGCAGTTTAAAGCCCACCAGTTAAATGAGGTATGATTTGCAAGACCAGTTTGAACAATTTCAAACATTGTGAGGAAAGATTAAATGGTTTGGTAAAAGCAAACTGAATTTAACCTAGGTACATTGAATTCCAACTTAATGCTACATCTGCTAGTCTACACAACTTTTTAAGTAACATCTATAGCAGTTGCATAGAGTACTGGTAAGCACTCTAAGTAAGTTTTACTGGGAAACTCTAGTAATCTCATTTGACTAGGCTGGAAAGCAAAGATACAGTACTTCAGTCTCTCTGATTAGTAGATCACATACAAAGTTAATGTTGCAATAGTAACTTGGTTGTGGTAATATCGTAAGTGCTCACATGCATTTGATAAAACTGTAAGCAGGTGATTGTGTATCTGGAAAGATAATGTATTGGAGATTTTGAGGAATATTTAATGTGTGTTTTAAACTTTAAAATAGGTTAGCAGAGATTAACTTTTGCAGCTTTATTTTAATTATGTTTTGCTGATAGCAAGTCATCATACTAGCAAGGTTTTGTGTACAAAATTGCAAGTGTGAAGCCACGTAAAAATGCCTTGCAGGAACAGTAATTCCTGTTCGTCTAAAATCACACAAATTTTAATCTGTGTCTGGCACAGAACAGCACTAAGAAACTGCAAAACTTCTGGTTTTCTTGGGAGCTTGAAATATTCCATGTCACTAGTTTACTATTGCCTTTTACTCAAGTAAAAGCTTAGCCATTGTGCTGTTTTAGCTGTAACTGATTTCTGGGTGTTTCTCTTACTTCAAGGCTTTGGCAGATAAAGCCATAGACTTACAGAAAAATAGTAAAGGAATATTGTTTTCAAATGTGTTAGTTGGGTCCTATTGGGTGAGAATGGTTGGTCTAACTACAACAGAACTCAACCCTAGCAGTCTAGACCCCTAATTTCATGCTGTGCTCCATAGCCCACAACTCTCTTGTGGTAGAATTGATTTAATTTTCTTCATTTTTGTTAACATCACATTGAGCCATAGATACAAATATAGGGAATACAAATATTCTGCTTATTACTTTAATTATCACAGATTCTGCCTTAATATCAGAATATCACAGGTTTGTTTGCAGCTTGATTCTTTAATTGTACAGTCATTACTGACATAAGAAGTAAGACCCTGTCTACTTAAAAAAGAAAAAAAAATTCTTTGAGTTGCTCAAGCTTCTCTATTTACATGTAGGAAATCGTTTTACAAGGTATCAGTAAAAAAAGTAAAGATATTATTATCCTTAAATTTCAAATTCCATTAAACAAAATGATGATGCTTACTGCTCCAATTTTAGTAGCTGTAGTAAATGAACAAGACAGTATTCAAAATTGCCATGCAGTGGCTCAAGAAAAGCATTTTTTACCAGACTTCATTAACACTTCCCTGGAGATATACTTGCTATGAGAAGCAGCATAAACCTTTCTTTTAAATTGGTATAATCTCAGAGGGAGTTATCAAAAAAACAGAAATCAGTTTTGTTCTCTGCTAAAATTTACAGGAAACTATTAAAGTAAATCTGTATCACTTCTGATTTCCTATTTTCTTGCTAAACCAGTTAGTTCCTGTATTAATAGGCTTACTTTTTCATTAGAGACTCTTATGTGAAAAATTAACTATTGTCTGTCTTCAAAGCTAAAATGTATCTTGTAGATCTATAGCTTTTATTTAAAAAAAAAACCAAAAACAAACCAAAACCAAACAAACAGCACTTCACTGTAATACCTACCCCATTTAAAACTACTGAAACACGAATTACCACAAACCTAGTTTCCAGTTAAGTTTACTGAGAGCAATAGGTGGTGGGACTTTCAAACACTGGGATACACATTTACGAAAAGCCACCTGGTTGGTCAACACGAGGGGATCTGCCAACAGGGCTGGCCCAGCCCAATCAGAACTTTTAGGTACTGTAAACGGGGATGAAGTTCCTGTGATGCACATAAAGAATTTGTTGGGGAAGACAGTCTGGGTTATTCCTGCTTCAGGTGAAGGCAACCCTCTCACGGGGTTTGGAAGGGGTGTGCCTAAATACAAATTATTTCACATTAATCTACCTGTTTTAACAAAAAATAACCCAGGAAGGTTAGTTACATCCAGACACATGTTTCTGTGTGCTTTCCTCAGACCTCATTATCATTTTGCATTGGAATAAAAGCATTCTGAAAATGTGAAAATTATTGTATTTTTTTCACCAACAAAACCTTACTACCTCCCGGAAGAAACTTGTCACAAAAAGCTTGATTTCTGGACATAGGAAGCAGAAGAGACAGGTGCATAAAATTTGCAGACCTTAACTAGAAATAGTTTCATATCTCTTCTTAAAAATTTTCTCAAATATATTTTTTGTTGTAGTATGTGGCAGGATAAAGGCACCAGAAGTCCATTATGTTTCTCTATAATTCAAGTGTGTGATTTCTCGAAGATGTGAAGATTTGCATGTCATTACAAATGAACATTTAATGTGAGGTCATGTTGTAAGATCATCCTGTCCATTTTTGAAATGTACATATTAGAGAAGATTATGGGTGCGCTAGTTGTACAGTAAAGAAATACTTTATAAACAGTGCACTCTCACATTCAGATGCAGAAAAGACTAATGGGGAAAGAAGGACAAATATAGAAACTCATACAAACCCTCTTATGTTGTGAATTTCAGATGTTAATGTTTTCTTAAGCTTGGAGCATCCCTGTATCAAAATGAATTCAGTTTCTGAAACACCCTTAAACATCTCATCTAAACAGAAGTTCCATAAATTACTCATAAAATGCTTTACATATTTAATTCATATTAGTGCATTAAATCTTCATCTACAGTATCATAATGACTTTCACTCCTGATAAAGCCACATAAGCTCTTTAGTGTGATATTAAAAGTGCAGTAGTTGTTTCATCAAATAAAAAAGTAACAAGATTATATCTTTAAAATTGCTAAAATTATTGCTATTTCTAAAATATGCATTAAAATCTGCATTGTAAGTACCAGTGATTTCCAACATAATGCAATTCAGTGTAAATTGTGGGACTCAGCTATACTTTATGGGATGTTTTTTGTAGTTCTTGCAGAACATACTAATAGCTGGTTAACAAGCCTATTGAGTGTAAAATTTTCTTTTGACATTACGTGTTGCATGAACTTAACTGGTTTATATCAGAAAAAGAAAGATTAAAAAGACAAAACAAAATATACACACATGCCGATTTTTA
The DNA here is from genome assembly GCF_000696875.1 of Nestor notabilis. Classification (NCBI taxonomy): domain Eukaryota; kingdom Metazoa; phylum Chordata; class Aves; order Psittaciformes; family Psittacidae; genus Nestor; species Nestor notabilis. The sequence goes on from NW_009919585.1 coordinate 44,744, forward strand.
TTTTTTTTTTTTAAACTTAAAAATGGGATCAAGCTATAATAATTTAAAAATGAGTGGAATACATGGTAAGGTATAAAACTTCTTAGTAAATTAGAGCTCAATTTTTTACCTTGTCTTTTAATGATATTCCAGCTCTGTTGTTAATGGCCTGGTTAATCATTAACTGCATCTGAAAGAATACTCTGAGGTGAGTTATAGCCCTATAAAACCTTATAGACTATAGCCTATTCAGCAAAATCATGTAAAGGCTACCACCTAATTCCTTACCATCATTGCTAATATTTCTGATAAAAGATTCTCAAAAGAAGTATCCAGAAACTGAGCTTTTAAATGTAAATTATTTTAAAATAATTATAAATTTTACTGTGAAATATTATCTCTCTGGATTGTTTGACATCTAAAAGTTACTGCAGAACATGCATTCCCATACGGCACTTAATTGGAAGCTGGAAAATATCAGTTCAGACACCAAGATGCACAGAAGTAAACCAACATGTTGAATTACTTTTCCTCTACTCTTGGAATCCATTTTCAATAAAGGCAACGGTGGCAAATGATAAGTCTCCTGTTGTCACAGCAGGGCACCAGACAATAGCTGCCCAAAACATATAGCTTACTCAGGAATTGGTAATGCAACTGTTTACTTATCTGTGTATTTTCAAAGCACATTCCCTGCTACTTATTCAGTTAATAAGCTGAATTTATCCCAGAGAAAAAATACCCAGTCAAGTATATTTGATAAGTACTTTTAGACAAAAATTAAGAAGGAGTCATCTTAATAGATATTGAAACAAGTGTTTGTGAAGCCAGCAAAACAGACAGGCATGGTGTTCTAACAGAGACAGGATTATTCAGTTTGAATTTGCCCTTTAATTCCTAGCAGTATTCCCTAGCTGTTTTACAATGGGAACTCCGTCTTGATGTCATACATTAATAAAATAACTTTTGACTAAACAAATTATTATGAGATCTAGTTGTCTCTTCTTTCTCTGCAGTATTTTTTTGATCTTGCGTGTCAAAGTCCCTCAAAGCTGTCAAAGTTCAGATGTGCTTCAGTCTGTCCTATGTGTGTCAGAGTTTTCCTAGCTATCCCAAGTCACCAAAGCAAGATTTTTCCCTCTGCAAATCATTGTGATGCAAGCTCACAAACTAGGAATGCACAGCTGCTGCGGAGACTGCTGGAACTCCTGGGCACTTCAACAAGGTTCATAGATCTGCCTTACCTTTGAGTAATGGGTCTCTCTGCTAATCATTGTGAAATCATGCTTAGGTCAAGTCAGGTTAAGAATAAATACCATCTTTGATTTTTTGCCATAGCAGAGTGGGACAACCCAGTTACAAATCTTCAAAGCAGTTAGAAAGATAACGGTACTTAACCTTCCTTTCCTCAAGAGCAGATCTTGATGTTTTGCGCTATGTTCATCTGACTTGCTGTGGATATTTTGTTCATTCATTTCATCAGAGCTTCTTATGTCTGAGTGTATCTCATTTCAGATTGTAATAATAAGGCAGATTCCACTCCTGCTAAAACATTTGTAGCAAACTCATTTCCTGGAGTCCTACAGAGTTTCCACTTAAATTGATTTATTTTTCATCCTCTCCCATCTTATCAATACATTACTTAACAAATGTCTGTGACAATTCTCCTGTCAAAAACTGCTGTCTTCTAGAACTGCGGGTTTTATCTTGCATCTTAAGTTGTAGTAAAATTGTGCTTCAACAAAAAGACGTAAATCTCAGCATAACAAATGTAATTATTGTCAACACAAATTGAAATTCATTAATTTTAACAAAGTTGTGTCTACTTACAGCAGGATTGAACTTGTGTCTAGAACATTAAACCTGCATCACCTACCCTGAAGCTTGACTTTGTTCCTGCTCAACTTAGCCATGAGAGACTGAGAAAGTGTTGGAAATTGAAAAGATTTCATATGGCTTTCAGAGAATGAAATTTTAGGTTTCATTTAAATCTTGAATAATTCCTTTATCATAACATGCCAAAATACATAGTGTGATTTATCATAAAACTGTACTTCACATTCAGTGAAAGTCTTTAGAATAAATTCTGCCTTCAGGAAGGGAGGTACTACAAAAAATTGCAATTTTTATAATGAATATCAAGAAAAGCCACATTATGGAAGTCAGTGTATAATTATCTTGTTAAGTAGAACTCATGCATTGCCATCAATTTTTATTTGTGGAAAAAAATTGACACTTTTGTAACAAAAGGAAAATTTTAGTAATAATCTTATTTTATAGAAAAACCTAAGTTTGCACTTGGAAGTAAAGACAGATGGAGGAAAGATAAGTATTAGAAGCTGGGAAACCAAGATCATCTGTGCTATGCTAAGGCATAAGGTGGAAAAATAATAAGAATTCTTGATTTACTGGCATTGTTCATAGACTTTTTTTTTTTTCTTTCCCCTGACAGCCTCTCTGAGGATCACTGGAACAAAAAATTTGGTTATAAACATTTTACAGCATCTAGCAACTATGTAAACCTATACCAGTTACTAAAGCACCTATTTATTTATTTTGCCTACCACTTTAGTGTTGAATTGACAATACAATACATGGATAACCAAAATGAAAGACAATCTCAATCAAAGATGCCCCAAACTTGATTTATTTTTTTCAATAACTTGAAAGTTCGTAATGGACACTAAAAGGTAATGTCACAATAAAAGTAAAGCAAAATGATGGATACAAAGAATTATTTGAAGTTAGACAGGTGATAACCTGACAGGTTTGTTGGGAGAAGTATAACTCCATAAATGGTTTTATTTCTCTTATCAGCATGATGCTATAGCTGTTGGCATTCTTGATTTATTTGTAGTTGTGACCTTCGAGACTGAGGAATGTTCCTTTATTAAGAAATAAGTTTGAGAAATAGCTCTAAAACACAAGAAATGTCTTATTATTATTTGTTTCAAATATTGAAGAAAATGTTGCAAAACTTGTTTCTTCTGACATTATTAGGGACTGGAAAAAACATTTCCTTATATAGACACAAGAAATATACATTATTCATCCAGATCCTGTGATTTACCTCGACCTTGATGTTAAGTTTCTTTGTGGATATGACTAGTTTAGCATTAATATAATAGACATTAATTGTAATTCTGAAGTTACCCAAAGTTAGTATAAATCTGAAGTAAACCAAATGAAATCCTTACTTGTTGCTGTTTTGATGAAAAGAATGTCTTTTCCTTTTTTTGTCAGTAAGAAAGTTAGTTTTGGTTTTGGTGTTCTTTTGGGATTGGCTTGGATTTTCTTTTGTTCTGGGGTTTGTTTTGTTTTGATTTTTTGACATCTCATAAAGTTGTCCGTATAGTAACTCTTTTATTAACTTTACAGATAATACGTTCCTTAGCAAACATTTTGTCTAATAGTGATTTTTCAGGCTATCACTAAGCTCAATTATAAGATACATTAGCAATGAAATAACATTGCAATGAATTTTGTCTGACAAGATATAGTCATTAACCGTATACAACTGCGATCTCTGCTGACCACAATATAATGATGTTTTATTCATGTGAAATTTCTATATACAGTTCAGATGTATTTTATGTTATCAAGAAGACATATTTATGAAATTGTATGCACAGATTTTGAGAATGGATGAAATGTTGCTTACAAAAGAGGCTCTTGGCTACAGAATTATTACTCCAAAAGTGATATTCATTACCTGTCTTCACTGGTGGGAGACAATGTTTTCATGTGTTCCTATTAAAAAGCATCAAAACACAACAAAGCCCTAAAACAAAATCTTTAACTGGCTTTTAGTGATACTTCCCTTAGGAGTTTGTTTAGGTCATTCAGTGCTTCTTCTGAGTCATAGTTGTGTTTGAGAAAAGCTCTTTGTCCACCAGAGAAAAACACAGGAAGAGTTAGAAACCCCAGGGATTGAAGAGCCTCAAAGCTACAAACAGCTATGGAATATGGGGAATTTCCCCGAATATACATCAGTATTCTAGAGTAGAGGCAAGGGTTAATCTGAAGGTTGGCAATAAATGCTGATACTCATGCAGGTGCTGGATATCCCAGCCAACAGGCCAATCATAATTTATGAAAGCTGGGGTTTTAAACAAAAATGTTAAAATTCCTTTTTCTTATTCTGTTTGACATCCAAAAATAACACAACCCAGTAATGTACCCCATCACAGTGTTTAGGAGTACTAATAGCTTTAAAATATATGGGGCCTGGATGAAGTGACATTTAATGACTGAGCAATTGGACAGCTTCAACTTCCTAGCAAAGAGTAGTAGGGGCTAAGCAAAGTTATTGTAAACTGGAAGTACATACTGGCCCTCAAACTTTATACAGATCACCTAGCAATGTAGGTATTTCAATGAGTTGAGTGGTTGCTCTAGGGAAGGACTAAAAATGTATCTATGTGTGTATAGCTGATATTTGCATAGCAGTGTTGCTTTTTCATAAATTTTTTTTCCTGAGTAGATTTCCAAGTGCTTTGGAGGGATATACATGCTTCATTTACCTTAATATCTAAGGTGGCAAGACTGAGGCAGTGACAGTTTCAGTGACCAGCAAAGCTGCTTTTTTTTTTCCATGCCAAAAGCAGACATTAAAGATACATTTTTCCCTCAGTTGAATTTAATTTGAGAATACTGCAAAGATCTTAAAACATCTCATGATTTAGAGGGGGGAAAAAAGTAAAAACTCCATTTTGGTGGCTTTGAGATCCCACATTAACTTTCCTTTGATACAGTAACGATGTCAGCACCATAGGAATGTGGTTACTTCCATTATGAGCACAATATCCTGCTTTTTTCTGAATACATTTGGTTTGTTCTTTCAGTTGCACAGTTTTGCTGTTGGGTTGCTTCTACCTCTTCTTATAATTTGCAGAAACAATAAACAATCTGAAATTATTTTTGTGTGCTACACTTCATAAGAGTAAAGCTATACTTACATTCAAATAGAAAATATAAAAAATATAGGTTGAAAGACTTATTGTCAAAAAAAGACACATTCTTGTTTTTCCTGTTTTCCAGTAGTGTGATTATTACTTTGAATTTAGCTCTTGGCAATACTGTGAATTAACTGCCTCATCTACATCATCAAAATTATTGAAAACAAGGTGGTGAGGTATACTAGCTTTACAGTATAAGAAACTTTGCAGAACTTTACATAACATCAGAGAGACTTCATAATATCTATCTTTGATTTTTAATTACTTTTTGTGTCCTGAAGTGATTAATTTAAAATATAATTGGATATGATTCTCTGTAAGTAGACATAGCAGACTAAAGAAATTCTGGTTTAGTATCATTAAATTGAAAGCATAGAATAGACCCACAACTGAGGAATATAATTTAGCTCTATGATTCTCTGGAAAACTTATTTTTAAAGATGATAAAAATCCAAATCAGAACGAAAACCCTAAATAAACAAAGACCAGTAAAAAATTAGCTTCCAACACTTGTTTGGTTTCTGTCTGTTTTGTTTTTCCTGAAATAAAATGCCACTATTTTAGAATTTGATTTTGTAAAATTTTACTTGCTAATTTGGTTTAAAACAGATTGGATTGGATAATATTGGATTTTATGAACTCTCTTTTTAAATTTGTCCCCAAATCCATATGAAGACCAGGTAAGGTAATAAAATATTGAATGAAGTTATATATGGGGAAAAAACCCAAATAAACCAAAACAACTAGAAAATCCCCCCAGTCAGCAGGCATACTGGGATAAAATAGACGAAGTAATCTGAGCTGTTGCAAGCTATATTGAATAACCTTTTTTGTTGCTTTGCTACAGCCTAGATAAAAGTGAGAATAATCGAAGTTCTTCTATTTTAGACTCCCTGAGTAAAGACCGAATGAATTGGAAATCCTGAAAAACTATATAAAGTAAAAAGGAAGGGGAAGAATGTAGGTCTCAAAATAGTTCAGAAGTATGTTAGCACTTCTGAACTTGGTCTCTATGTTCTGAGTGGATGTCTTGTGTCTATGTGCTTTAGGAAAAAGATAGAAAAATAAAGTAGGATTCCTTACGTTAGAGAAATTAGCTTTAAATCTATGAAAAAAAAAAAGAGAAGATAAAAGCTGGCCTATTCAGGTGGAAGGAGAAGAAGGGGACAGGCTACTTTGTGGATTGTATCTGCACTGATGTGGATCTATTATCAGCAATATCTGTTGCATTATATATCTTTCTGACAGGCCAGAACTACACTGCACAAATGTGTGGAAGAAACTTTATCTACACTGTGCACAGTTTGAGTTTATTCCATCCCTTGGCAATATATGCTATAAGGACTTGTGTTCATAAACTCTTTCATAGCTGCATCTCTATAGGATAGCATTATTTTCCAATATCGTGTTTGCGATCATCTCCCTTTAACTATCTTGTGTTCTGACCTTGATCCTATGTAAGATGTACAGTCCTACTCAAAAAATAACTTCGTTCAAAATAGGACCATTAATAATCGTATTGCTGAGTAGTATCAAACTTGTGAATTAGAAGATTAAGTTAATCTAGCAGAATAATTTAGCTTTCTCTTTTACTTCTGACAGCTCAGGCTCTCTGAGGAGGTGTGTCCTTAGTTTACACCTCTTACCTTCAAGTTCTGTTCTCAGTAAAGCATGTAAAAACCTATTAACTTCCCAGAGTTTGCTTCATCATTCCCTCCATCCAATTTAAATTAATGCTGTGTTCAGGTCATCAGTCCTTCATCAAGCTCATAAAGAGGAGAGAATAGACATTTAAAATGATTATGAGCCAGACTATTCATAGTCCTAACATCTTCTAAGTCCTCTTGTATAATTACATGGGAAGTATGGACAGTTAGAAGAAGCTGGATTATGTGACACAGGCTACTCACTGCATGTTGGTAGTTATAGTAGCTAGAAGTTTGCTTTATATAATTCGTGTTTAATATCTATTTTGGTAAATATGTTTTTAAAATGATGATGTTTAGATGCATAACATGATATATTAAAGAATTTTATATGCCAGTATTCTCAAATCAAATACTATCAAAATCCCATCTTCTAGAGTGCTTCAGAGTCTTGTAATGAAAAATTGAAAAAATCTTCACTTGCATCCTTTTTATCTGTATACAAGACTTTTAAATTTAAGTTCACTCATAAATTGACAAATACAACTGATTGAGAGCATAATTTTAATTCCAGATTGTAATATGCTTATTTGCTGGAGTACATGCTGTTGGGGAAAAATACTTGCGCAGTGATCAGTGGGTAGATATTAAAGGGATAATAAAAAAAAAAAGAAGTTAATGGGTTAGTGTGAAGATAATATTTTTGACAGCAAATTGCTGTATTATGATTTAAACTACATTATAATGTGGAATACCCAAGTGTTGGAAGGCAAACGAAGGGACTGTGAGAATGAAGACCTTAGGCCCACTGTAGGAGAGGATCAGGTTTGAGACCATCTCAAGAACCTGAACTTGTGCAAGGTCCATGGGACCTGATGAAATTCATCCACAGGTCCTGAAGGAGCTGGAGAATGAAGTTGCTCGGCCACTGTCCATAATATTTGAAAAATCATGGCAGTCAGGTGATGTTCCTGATGACTGGAAGAAGGGAAATATAACCCCCTTTTGCAAGAAGGGGAAGGTGGAAGACCCGGGGAACTATAGACCAGTCAGTCTCACCTCTGTGCCTGGCAAAATCTTGGAGCAGATTCTCCTGGAAAGCATGCTAAGGCACATGAAAAACAATGAGGTGACTGGTGACAGCCAGCATGGTTTCACTAGGGGGAAATCCTGCCTGACCAATTTGGTGGCCTTCTATGATGGGGCTACAGAACTGACGGACAGCGGCAGAGCAGTTGACGTCACCTGCGTGGACTTGTGCAAAGCGCTTGACACTGTCCTGCACAACATCCTTGTCTC